>NW_027189244.1:335000-444035 GCF_040958095.1 Procambarus clarkii
CCGGTCTGGCTGCAACTGCACTCGCCCCCCCCCCATACTACTTGATGTCTGGGGTCGCCACGACCTCAGACCTCAGAATATTCTGTGCTTCCGCGGTTACCACTCCTCCCGGCTAGACGTTAGCGTATACTGAGAGAGGTGGTAGCTTAAAGCCAATATTCCAGCACCTTCCCTTTATTTTTGTATTGCACTTCTTGTTATTTTGTCTTAACGTAACTTTTCATTGTGTCATTTAATTATTCTTATTCTTTTGATTGATTGATTTTATTATAAGAATTTGTTTGTGCATTTTTTTTTCATGTTTTGATTTATTTAACGTAATTAAAATTTCATTGTTAAAGTTTACTTGTGTTTTGTGTCTTCTCCTTACCTTACCACAGACGAAGTTCCAGTTTTTTCTATTTTTTTTTATAACTATGTGACGAGGCCATACCCCTAGCCTTAAACAGCCGAACACCAACGCGTTACCGTCACAAGCTATATGGGGGCCTGTCCTAGGAGCTTCACTCAGGTACTGGTGCCAAGTGGTAATTTATGGTAAGCGTATTTAACTTTGTTAACGTAGCTTTACTATTTTTCATATTCAATTTCATTTTTTATAAGGTGCGGTGTATTGTGCATTACGAGAGTAACATATGGTGAAGGTGAGACAACTTTGGATTACGTGGTGTCTGTAGGCCTCAGTCATACTCTTAATTGGTCATCTCTCCCTCCGTGTTATTACTCGTGTTTACCATCTATGTCCCTTGAATATTTCTCATTTTGACAGATCATCATATTGGTACCCTGGTACTGTGGTCTGCCCCGGGTCAAGAGTACCCAATCTTCTGCAATCTGACTGTAGGAGGACAAAGAGGGCCATAGTTCCTCTAGCTCGAACTTTAGTTGCTGAATTGGGACCTCAGCAGCAGTTCTCGTCACCAGTTGACACCTCGCACCCCTACACGTCAGTCAGAGATGATGATACATACAACGGTAGGGAATTAGCTTACTTTTCAGAGCACAAAAGTTCGCTAATTCTGTAAGTATCATATTAAATTCAGTAGGAAAAACTTGCTTTATGTCCTATAGAGACTTGGCAAGGTATGCCTACATCCTTGGACTACCAATTTTACTTTTGAGGCATTTAATTGTTTCATATGTTTTCGAAACTCTGTTTCATTTGTTAGTAGGATTTTCTTGCCCTTATCCTCTTATATGAGTACCGGGTACAAGATTTCCTGCGCCCTTGATTTAATTTAATCATTTAACATCTTTTACTTAACTTTAATTGTTAAAGATCTCACAGGATAGGTACCAGTTGCCACGTTGTCCTGTTTCTGACATTCACTATTGAATATTCGTGTACCTTTATTTGCTAATTTCACCATGTTTCGTCTCCAAGCTTTCCGTACAAATCCAGCAGGTGAAATAGGGACTTTAAGTCGTGCCAAGAAGACTGAATTACAAACTCTTGCACATGAGTATCAACTAGAAGTTCCCTACCAAGCCAACAAAAATGACCTACACAACCTGTTGCTGGATTACTATTTAGAGCAAGGTAAGATAGACTCTGAAACTCATGAAACTTACTATATTGCAGATAAAACTGATTTGGCAACGATGAAACTCAAACTAGAGCTGGCCAAGATTGAACGTGAGCAGCAAAGGGAAGCCCGCGAACAACAAAGGGAAGCCCTCGAACAACAAGAACGAGCTGCTGCCATACGAAGGGAAGAACACGAACAAGAAATCGCCCTCAAGGAACGTGAACTCGCCCTCCAGGAACGTGAGGTTGCAATGCTCCAGGAGCGGGAACGCGTACAGCTTGAAACAAAACGACGCGAGTTGGAGATGCAACGTGAACATGACAAGCAACAAGCGTCTCTGGCTCTAGAGTGTCGTCAACGGGAATACACGTTGGAAACTTCACACCTCGCTCAACGCCAGCAAGCTACTGCCAATCTTCCCGTCAGTTTTAATATATCACATGCAAGTATGTTAATGCCATCCTTTGTAGAAGCAGAAGTTGATGTGTTTTTCACCACCTTTGAAACCCTTGCTAATCAACTCAGTTGGCCTGTCGACCAATGGGCCACACTTCTCAGAGTCCATCTTACAGGTAGAGCTGCAGTCACACTCAGTACTTTGGCATCTGAGAATGACTACTACACTCTGAAACAAGCAGTGTTAGACGCCTACCTACTTTCCACCGAAAGTTATAGAAGGAAATTCCGTGACCACCTGAAGGCAAGTACCACTACCTTCCTTGAGTTTGCTAACACGAAACGGAGGTATTTCATGAAATGGCTGGAAGCAGCACATGTCTCTACTTTTACAGAACTCGTCAACCTGATGCTTGTTGAAGAATTCTTGAGACGTGTGCCGCCTCCTGTCCGACTCTACTTAGCAGATAAAGAAGAAACCGACTACCTGAAGTGTGCTAAGTCGGCTGACACTTACAGCCTCATCCACCGGCTGACACCCGAACCATCCTCCAGTAAGAAGTCGTGGTACAGTTACGAGAAGGTGAGCCCCGATCATGCTGGTTCACAACTGTACTGCAAGTATTGTAGACTCTATGGACATACCATAGACAAGTGTGGTAAGTCTCAATACAAGGGAATCACTGACCAACAAAAACCCAAACCAACTCCTCCTAAGTCCGGTAAGCCTGTGATGAATGTTGGTGTTGATGTTAATGATCTTTCTCTTTTCAGTAACCACCTGTATACTGGAACTTTCTCTGCCAACGGTTCAAATCCGGAGGGACGTTTCAAATTGAAGATCTTGAGGGACACAGCGGCTCTTCAATCGATCATCTTGAAGTCGGCTGTGCCCAACATCACCTACACCGGAGAAACTGTCTTCATCACTGACCTCACTGCTACCACTCCATACCCTCTCGCCAGAGTCCACCTGGATTGTCCCTACGTGAACGGGGAAGTCCAAGTCGCCGTCAGGGAAAAGCCTTTTCCCATGCCTGGAGTGCAACTTCTCCTAGGCAACGACTTGGCAGAAGACCTGCAACCGACCAACCTGATCGTCATGGACAAACCCCAGGTGTGTAACTCTGTGCCAATAAACCCTATTCTAGAGTATGTTCCAGCAGAGGTTCAAGAGAGTGATGAAGTTTCTCCTCCGGTTCTCGTGACCACCCGTGCACAAGCCGCACGTCCACAGCCAGCTGACTCTACTGCCACCGCTGTCCCTCAAGACCCTCAGAAACTTCCCCAGCATCTGACCAAGTTGGAGTTCCGTAAGTTGCAGAGGGAAGATCTTACTTTAACACCATTGTTTTTCCAGGCTGAGACTCAACCCGACAGTATTCCTGGGTTCTTCCTAGAGAACGACTTGCTCTACCGCAGATATAGACCCAGTAAACTGAAGGAGGAGGACGATTGGGCCAACATCGAACAACTTGTGATTCCCACCAGCCTGCGGCCCACTATTCTACACCTGGCCCACGGAGCATTCTCCCACTACGGCTTCAACAAGACTTACCATGGAATTCGTCAAGACTACTACTGGCCAGGTATGGTAAATAACGTCAAACAGTACGTAAAACAGTGTCATACATGTCAGATGGCAGGCAAACCGAACATCTCCATTCCCAGAGCGCCACTGATTCCCATACAGGTGCCTGCGGAACCTTTCCACAGACTCATAATAGACTGTGTTGGTCCTTTACCTCGGACCAGTTCAGGTAACGCCTACATCCTAACCATCCTGTGTCCTACCACCAGATTTCCCATAGCAGTTCCAGTGAAGAACATCACGGCTGCTACGGTTATAAAACATCTATTGAAGATCTTCACTCAATACGGATTTCCCAGGGAGATTCAAAGCGACTGTGGTACCAACTTCACCAGTGATCTCTTCAAAAGGACACTGGAGGAGTTCAACATCAAACAGGTATTGTCCAGCCCCTATCATCCTGCTTCACAGGGTTCTCTTGAACGTAGTCATCAGACAATCAAAGCACTCTTGAAAAAGTTTTGTAGTGAAACCTCGAAGGATTGGGATAAGCAGATTGACCTTATAATGTGTATTTTCAGAAGTCTCCCCAATGAGTCCCTAGGAGTATCTCCTTATGAGATGCTCTACGGCCGTAAGTGCCGTACTCCCCTTAAGGCTTTCAAAGACTCTCTCAGAGATGCCACCTTCAGTGAGCATCAGAATGTGCCCCAGTTTCTTCAAAACCTTCAACACATTCTCGAGAGAGTCCACCGTTTTGCCCATGATAATCTACTGAAAGCCCAGGTGAGAATGAAGACTCATTACGACCAGACCAGCAAAGTAAGAAAATTCAAGCCGGGAGACTTCGTCCTTGCCTATTTCCCTATCCCAGGTTCACCTTTACAAAACAGATTTTCAGGACCCTACTGCGTCAAAGAGTGCAGGAATAATAACAACTACGTAATAGAGACTCCAGATAGGCGGCGGAAGACCCAGCTGTGCCACGTCAACCTCCTGAAGCAATATAATGGTACTCCTCCCACTGTCCTGACTAACTATTCCACCTTCACAGAACCCTACATCCACAGTGAGACCTTCCCAGCTTCTCCTCCCAAAAGCACTGACAAGGAGTCAGCGCTTTCTAATTCTGAAATCCTTAATGATCTTCCCAAATACTTTCAGGATAATCATAGTGCACCTCTCGTCAAGATCTTCAGAGAACATCAAGAGTTGTTCAGAGATGATCCCCAAGAGTGTAATGTTACCCAGCACGACATCCAACTGCTCCCCGACACCCGGCCGATTCGTCAACCCTTCTACCGAATCAGCCCGAGCAAGAAGGAAGTCATGCGTGCTGAGGTGCAGTACCTCTTGGATCATGGACTGGCTACACCTTGTGAGTCCCCCTGGGCCTCACCTTGTATCTTGGTGCCCAAACCCCAAGGTAAGGTGCGGTTATGCACTGACTATCGTAAACTGAACAATGTCACTGTCAAGGATGCTTACCCCTTGCCAAGGATAGATGACATCCTTGATGCCATTGGTAGTGCCCAGTACTTGTCCCAAGTGGACTTGCTTAAGGGGTACTATCAAGTGTGTCTAACGGAGCGCGCTAAAGAGATATCTGCCTTCATCACTCCTTTTGGACTTTTCAGATATGAACGCCTTCCTTTCGGACTATGTAATGCCCCGGCCACCTTTCAAAGAGCTGTCAACCGTGTCATCCAGGGCTTGGATAACACATACGCCTACCTGGACGATATCGTCGTAGCCTCCAACACCTGGAGTGAACATCTGCTCCAGCTGCGACGTCTGTTCTCCAAGCTCCTGACAGCCGGCCTCACCATCAACCTGGGCAAGTCCACTTTCGCGAAAGGTAAAGTGCGTTATCTGGGTCATGTTATTGGGAGTGGCAGCATAGCTCCGTTAGACTCACACACTCAAGCCATCCAACAGTATCCACAGCCTAACACCAGGAAGCAGCTCCTGCGCTTCCTTGGTCTTGCCTCTTACTACCGTAGGTTTGTGAGGAATTTCAGTACCGTCGCCACACCTCTAATTCTATTAACCAGTCCCAAGCAACGGTATAATTGGACCATACAGCAAACCGTTGCTTTCGAACAACTCAAATTCCTCCTCTGTTCTAACCCCATTCTCGCCTCTCCAGATATCACCAAGCCTTTCGTCCTTCATGTCGACGCCAGTGGTACCGGCGTTGGTGGTGTCCTGATGCAACAACGAGGCGAGGAGGTTCTACCTGTCAGCTACTACAGCTACAAACTGAAACCACACCAGAGGAACTACAGCACTATTGAAAAGGAGCTACTATCCATCGTCCTGAACCTCTAACACTTCGCTCCGTACCTACAAGGCGCCAGGTCTACCACCATCTTCTCAGACCACAACCCTCTCCGCTTCCTACATCAAGCCCAATTCACCAACCAGCGTCTTCTACGATGGGCTCTGTATTTACAAGACTTCAACCTGGAGATCCGCTATATCAAGGGTTCTGACAACACCATAGCCGATGCCCTCTCCAGAGTTTATGAAGTAGAAGCGACTCCATCCATTACTCCACCACATAACGACGTACTTCTTCCAGAACCGCAGGCTTCGGGGGAGAATTGTGACAATAATCTCCTTCAAGAGATTGAGCCTGCTCTTCCCTCCACAATTACGTCGTTAAAATTATATAAAACTACTATGGAAGAAATGTCCAACAACAACGACAACAACACCAGCAAGGTTTGCCAGAGAGCAAAACGTATGCAGCCAGAGACACCTGCTCGGACTCAAACCGCCAAACTACCTGTCTTACTACCGGCTCCGCTGATTGGTCGCCGGTCTGGCTGCAACTGCACTCGCCCCCCCCCCCCATACTACTTGATGTCTGGGGTCGCCACGACCTCAGACCTCAGAATATTCTGTGCTTCCGCGGTTACCACTCCTCCCGGCTAGACGTTAGCGTATACTGAGAGAGGTGGTAGCTTAAAGCCAATATTCCAGCACCTTCCCTTTATTTTTGTATTGCACTTCTTGTTATTTTGTCTTAACGTAACTTTTCATTGTGTCATTTAATTATTCTTATTCTTTTGATTGATTGATTTTATTATAAGAATTTGTTTGTGCATTTTTTTTTATGTTTTGATTTATTTAACGTAATTAAAATTTTATTGTTAAAGTTTACTTGTGTTTTGTGTCTTCTCCTTACCTTACCACAGACGAAGTTCCAGTTTTTTCTATTTTTTTTTATAACTATGTGACGAGGCCATACCCCTAGCCTTAAACAGCCGAACACCAACGCGTTACCGTCACAAGTTATATATATATATATATATATATATATATATATATATATATATATATATATATATATATATATATATACATGGAACCCTCAACCCTATAAGTGGAGGGTTCCTACAAACTCAACCAGAGGTGGTACCCTCTATATATTAATAAAAAGGCAAGGCTATGCTAAATCTAGGCAGGGATTGGCTTGGCTAAGCTGGTCAGGGCTTGGCTAGGGTAGGAAGGACTGGTCATGTTTAAAAGCAAGGCAGGGTTAGGCTAGGCAAGACTAGGTAAGGGTATACTGGGATAGGCTTGGCTACGGTAGGCTAGGAAGAGGTAAACTAGGATAAGCAAGGCTGTGCAAGCACTATGCACAGCTAGAATGAACTATGCTAAGATGGTTTAAGCTGGGCTAGGTTAGGATAAGCTGAGTCATGCAGGGCCCCGATTGACCAGTGGAGTCTAATGGTCTAACCTTCTAGCTAGTTTGCTGACCTAAGAGTGTAAATGCCTAGCCCCTAACCTGAGATATATACAAGAGTTGTTACATTCTTGTACAGCCACTAGTACGGGTAGCGTTTCGGGCAGGTCCCTGGAATACGATCCCCGCCGCGAAGAATCGTTTTTTCATCCAAGTACACATTTTACTGTTGCGTTAAACAGAGGCTACAGTTAAGGAATTGCGCCCAGTAAATCCTCCCCGGCCAGGATACGAACCCATGACATAGCGCTCGCGGAACGCCAGGCGAGTGTCCTACCACTACACCACCTGCTGCAATATTATTATAAAAGAAATATTACTTATTATAATCGTAAATACTAAATACCTGTTGTGTTGATTTAGGGGCGACGACGATCGTGGGATCGGATGCGAGCCACAGGTGGCCTACACCATGCTTTCTAAGGCGTCCCTCTCATAACAAAAACAAATCCGTGCATTCATACACAAACAGAGATCCCGTGGTTATGCGAATACTTGCAATTCTTTTACTTAAAATAATAACAATTAGATTAATAATAATTAACATAATTTTTACTCAAGATTCATAAAAATCATCAATACTATTTTAGAAGAAGATTTATAAGACATCTAAAAACAGATATACAGACTTTGTGTGATATTTATTTCAACATTATATATTAATAGAATGTTGTAACTATTATTTTTAAATATTAGGTAGTTTCCAGCTATGTATATCGCATATAAACGTTGCAAAAAGATTTTAGACTGAATTAACACATTACACATTTATGGAGTAATTAACAACAAAACAATCTTTATTTTCATTGCAGAACATATATCAGAGCATACTAGTGACTCATACATTTAAAATAGTGTGATTTTTAAACAATTCGGTTGTAAACCCGCAGAACCGCCTACCCGCCAAAGACGTAACATAAGAAATGGTATATAATTCATAATTTTAAATTCCATATATAATCATTAATAATATTCGGCAGCTATCGAGGTTCTCCATAGGTAAATTCCTGTACTCTAACAAGATGCTACTTGCTGTTTAGCTGTTTAAATTCTTGGAAAATTGTAATGACCAGCGATATAAAATATAACAATGAAATAGTAGCTGGTAACTGTAGGTGAACGAAAAATTAAATTCCAAATTGATTAGATGTTTTCCTAAATATGAAGATCGACCTGAAGGAATTTTATGAATTATGGACTAATTAAACAAAAAAATAGGTAATTTTACTTGAAGAACAGATACCAGAGAATAGTTAGTGAGTACATTTATATTGTATAATGGGAGAAAGCCCCTGGTAGCCGCGAATTAAAATAACCACCTACATTAATTGATAACTAGGAAATAGTATCTGGAAACTTTATCTGAACGAAAACACAATACCAATTTGTTTAGATGTTTTTCTTAATATAAAGATCAACAGTAAGGAATCTTATTCATTATGGACAAATTAACAAAAAAAAAACGATAATTTTCATTGAGGACCATATATTAGAGCATACTTAGTCACTTATATATTAAAAGTATTGTGTATTTTGAACCATTGAGGTTGTAAACAAACAGAACGGCCTACCCAAAAAGTCGTAACATAAAATGTTGCCTATGTTTGCTAATTTATTATTTGATAAATGATTATTATTAATTTACGACAACTATAGAGGTTTCCCATTAGTTAAATTACTGTAGTCTGACTAAATGCTACTACAAAACATATATAAATCCTGGGAAAGTCACAATGACCAGCGACATTAAAGCATAGAGGGTTAAATAGTAACAGGCAACTGTCGGCGAACGAAAAATTCATTTCCAAATTTATTAGATGTTTTCCTAAATATAAAGATCGATAGGCTGGAATTTTCTGGATTATGGCCTAATTAAGGCAAAAATATATATATTTTTACTTGAAGAACAAATATCAGAGCATAGTCAGTGAGTTATAGAATAATAAGAGTGTGGTATTTCATTGTATAACAAGAGATAGTCCATGGAAGCGAAAATAGACGTAGTTTTACACAAAATAACGTCCAAAAACAGCCGTAGAGTCAAACGGCAAATGTTGACGTTCTTTTTAAGAGGACAGGTTGGTTAGGTAGTGTGGTGGGGTGTGTGGTAGTGTGGTGGGTTTGTGTTATAGTGTGGCGGGGTGTGTGGTAGTGTTGTGGGGTGTGTTTGTGGTAGTGTTGTGGGTGTGTGATAGTGTGGTGGGGTGTGTGGTAGTGTTATGTGGTGTGTGGAAGTGTGGTGGTGTGTATGGTAGTGTGCTGGGGTGTGTGGTAGTGTTATGTGGTGTGTGGAAGTGTGGAGTTGTGTAGTATTGTGTAGGGGTGTGTGGTAGTGTTATGTGGTGTGTGGTAGTGTGGTGGGGTAGTGTGTTGGGTGTTGTGTAGTATTGTGGTGGGGTGTATGGTAGTGTGGTGGGGTGTGTGGTAGTGTGGATGTGTGGTAGTGTGGTGGGGTGTGTGGTAGTGTGGTGGGGTGTGTGGTAGTGTGGTGGGCTGTATGGTAGTGCTGTGGGGTGTGTGGGAAGTGTGGTGGTGTGTGTGGTAGTGTGGTGTGGTGTGTGTTTGTTGTAGTGTTGTGGGGTGTGTGATAGTGTGGTGGGGTGTGTGGTAGTGTGGTGGGGTGTGAGGTAGTGTGGTGGGTTGTGTGGTAGTGTTGTGGGGTTTGTGGTAGTGTGATGGGGTGTGTGGTAGTGTGGTGGGGTGTATGGTAGTGCTGTGGGGTGTGTGGTAGTGTTGTGGGGTTTTGTAGTATTGTGGTGGGGTGTGTGGTAGTGTGGTAGTGTGTGTGGTAGTTTGGTGGGGTGTGTGTGGTAGTGTGGTGTGTGTTTGTGTTTGTGTGGTGGGTTGTGTGGTAGTGTTGTGGGGTGTGTGGTAGTGTGGTGGATGTGTGGAAGTGTGTTGGTGTGTGTGGTAGTGTGTTAGGGTGTGTTGTATTTTGGTGTGGTTGTGTGGTAATGTGGTGGAGTGTGTGGTAGTGTGGTGGGGTGTGTTGTAGTTAATAGGGGTGTGTGGTAGTGTGGTGGGGTGTGTGGTAGTTTATTGAGGTGTGTGGTAGTGTGGTGGTGTGTGTGGTAGTGTCGTTGGGTGTGTGTTAGTGTGGTGCGGTGTGTGGTAGTGTTGAGCGGTTGTGTGGTAGTGTAGTGGGGTTGTGTATTATTGTGGCGGGGGTGTGGTAGTGTTGTCGGGTTGTGTGGTAGTGTGGTGGGGTGTGTGGCAGTGTGGTGTGGTGTGTGGTACTGTGGTGGGGTTGTGTGGTAGTATGGTGGGGTTGTTAGTATTGTGGTGGGATGTGTGGTAGTGTGGTGGGGTTGTGTAGTTTTGTGTTGGAGTATGAGGTAGAGTTGTGGGGTGTATGGTAGTGTGGTGGTGTATGTGGTTGCGTGGTGGGGGTGTTTGGTAGTGTGGTGGGGTGTGTGGTAGGGTGGTGGGGTGTGTGGTACTGTGGTGAGGTGTATGGTAGTGTTGTGGGGTTTTGTAGTATTGTGGTGGGGTGTGTGGTAGTGTGGTAGTGTGTGAGGTAGTTTGGTGGGGTGTGTGTGGTAGTGTGGTGTGGGTTTGTGGTAGTGTGGTGGGTTGCGTGGTATTATTGTGGGGTGTGTGGTAGTGTGGTGGGTGTGTTCTCACCTATTTGTGCTTGCAGGATCGCGCATTCACTCTTGGATTCCGCCTTACCAGTAAAAATTGGTTGTTTACAGCAATGACTCCTGTCCCATTTCCCTATCATACCTAATTTTAAAAGTATGAATAGAGTTTGCCTCCACAACCTGTTCCCCAAGTGCATTCCATTTTTCCACTACTCTCACGCTAAAAGTAAACTTCCTAACATCTCTGTGACTCATCTGAGTTTCCAGTTTCCACCCATGTCCCCTCGTTCTGTTATTATTACGTGTGAACATTTCATCTATTTCCACTTTGTCAATTCCCCTGAGTATTTTATATGTCCCTATCATATCTCATCTCTCCCATCTTTTCTCTAGTGCCGTAAGGTTCAGTTCCTTCAGACGCCTTTCATATCCCATCCCTCGTTACTCTGGGACAAGCCTCGTCGCAAACCTCTGAACCTTCTCCAGTTTCCTTATGTGTTTCTTCAGTTGGGGACTCCATGATGGTGCGACATACTCTAAGATTGGTCTTACGTACGCAGTGTAAAGCGCCATAAAAGCCTCCTCAATTAGGGTTCTGAATGAAGTTCAAATTTTCGCCAGTGTAGAGTACGCTGCTGTCGTTATCCTATTTATATGTGCCTCAGGAGTTAGATTAGGTGTCACATCCACTCCCAGGTGTTTTTCTTGAATCATTACATGAAGGCATTTCCCCTTCATTGTGTACTGTCCTTTTGGTCGCCTATCACCTGATCCCATTTCCATAACTACATTTACTGGTGTTGAACTCCAGTAGCCATTTCCCTGACCATCTCTGCAGCCTGTTTAAGTCCTCTTGGAGGATCTTACAATCCTCATCTGTCACAACTCTTCTCATTAATTTTGCATCATCCGCAAACATAGACATGTGTGATTCCACTCCTGTAAACATATCATTTACGTAAATTAAAATGAGGATTGATCCCAGCACCGATCCTTGAGGTACTCCACTCGTTACTGTTCGCCAGTCCGACTTCTTGCCCCTTAGCATTACCCTTTGGCTCCTTCCTGTCAGGTAGTTCCTCACCCATGCTAGGGCCTTTCCGCTTACTCTTGCCTGCCCCTCAAGTTTGTATAGCAGTCTCATGTGCGGTACTGTATCAAAGGCCTTTTGGCAGTCAAGAAATATGCTGTCTGCCCAGCCTTCTCTGTCCTGCCTTATCCTTGTTACTTTGTCATAGAATTCTAAAAGGTTTGTTAGGCATGATTTCCCTGTCCAGAACCCATGTTGGGGCTTGTTTACAAACCCAACGCTCTCCAGGTGCTCAACAAGTCTTAGCCTAACTATTCTTTCAAGTATTTTGCAGGGGATGCTTGTCAGTGATACGGGTGTGTAGTTAAGTGCCTCCTCCCTATCACCTTTCTTGAAAATCGGTACGACATTTGCCTCCTTCCAGCAACTGGGCAATTCTCCCGACATAAGTGACTCATAAAAGATCAGTGCCAGAGGCACCTGGAAATGGCTACTAGAGTTTAACACCAGTAAATGTAAAGTTATGGAAATAGGATCAGGTGATAGGAGACCAAAGGGACTGTACACAATGAAGGGGAACAGCCTACCTGTAACGATTCGAGAAAGAGACCTGGGAGTGGATGTGACACCTAATCTAACTCCTGAGGCACACATAAATAGGATAACGACAGCAGCGTACTCTACACTGGCAAAAATTAGAACTTCATTCAGAAACCTAAATGAGGAGACTTTTAGTGCGCTTTTCACTGCTTACGTGAGACCCGTCTTAGAGTATACCGCGCCATCATGGAGCCCCCACCTGAAGAAACACATAAAGAAACTGGAGAAGGTTCAGAGGTTTGCAACGAGGCTTGTCCCAGAGTTACGAGGGATGGGATATTGAGAGCGTCTGAAGGAACTGAACCTTACGACACTAGAGAAAAGAAGGGAGAGAGGAGATATGATAGGGAAATATAAAATACTCAGGGGAATTGACAAAGTGGAAATAGATGAAATCTTCACACGAAATAATAACAGAACGAGGAGACATGGGTGGAAACTGGAAATTCAGATGAGTCACAGATGTTAGGAAGTTTTCTTTTAGCGTGAGAGTAGTGGAAAAATAGAATGCACTTGGGGAACAAGTTGTGGAAGCAAATACTATTCATACTTTTAAAACTAGGTATGATAGGGAAATGGGACAGGAGTCATTGCTGTAAACAACCGATAGCTGGAAAGGCGGGATCCAAGAGTCAATGCTCGATCCTGCAAGCACAAATAGGTGAGTACACACACACACAACGAGAGCGGATAACGATAGTTCACGACTGTTGATAGTCGGCGACTTCAACTTGAAGTCCATAGACTGGGAAGCATATGAAGCTAAAACAGAAGATTTCTGGACGTGTAAATTTGTAGACCTCATCCTGCAAGCATTCTTGTATCAACATGTTAAACAAGCTATGATGATGAGGGAAGGGGACGTTCCCTCCATGCTTGATTTGATATTTACCAGGAAGGAGGAAGAAATATTTGACATTCAGTACCTTCCTCCCTTGGGTAAAAGTGATCATGTCTTTTTGGGAATAAAGTATGCAATGCGTTATAATCTGGAACAAAATATGAAGGTTAATGCAATTGAAAAACCTGACTTTAGGAGAGGACATTATGGGAATGTTACATAAAATTTTAGTGAGTATAATTGGACAGACTTGTTGCTAGGCAAGGAAGTGAATGAGATGTATGTCACGTTTTGCGAAATATATGATAAAGGCACAAAAAAATTTATACCAAAACAGAGAAGCAGAACTAGGAAACAGGATTGGTTCAACAGAAAGTGCGAGAGGGCCAGAGACCAAAAGAAACAAAAATGGAATCAATACAGGAAGAGGCCAAACCCCCAAACATACCAGCGATACAAAGATGCGAGAAACAACTACACGGCAGTGAGGAGAGAGGCAGAAAGAAATTTTGAAAAGGGGATTGCAGACAAATGTAAAACAGAACCAGGTCTATTCTATAAATTCATAAACAACAAATTGCAGGTAAAGGATAATATTCAGAGGTTGAAAATGGGAAATACATTCACGAAAAATGAAAAGGAAACGTGTGAATCATTAAACGAAAAGTTCCAAAGTGTGTTTGTACAAAATGAAATCTTCAGGGAACCAGATACAATAAGAATTCCAGAGAACAACATAGAGCACATAGAGGTGTCTAAAGACGAAGTGGAAAAAATGCTCAAGGAGCTAAATAAGAACAAAGCAGTTGGTCCAGATGGAGTTTCACCATGGGTTCTGAGAGAATGTGTACCTGAGCTCAGCATTCCTCTTCAACTGATTTTTCAGGCATCCCTGTTTACAGGAGTTGTAGCTGATGTGTGGAAAAAGGCTAACATAGTTCCAATCTACAAAAGTGAAAGCAGGGCAGACCCCCATAATTATAGACCGGTATCATTGACAGGTGTAATAGTCAAAATATTGGAAAAATAATTAAAACTAAATGTGTAGAACACCTGGAGAGAAATGATATAATATCAGACAGACAGTATGGTTTTTGATCTGGAAGATCCTGTGTATCGAATTTGCTCAGTTTCTACGATCGAGCAACAGAGATTTTTCAGGAAAGAGATGGTTGGGTTGACTGCATCTATGTGGACCTACAAAAGGCTTTCGATAGAGTTCCACTTAAGAGGTTGTTCTGGAAACTGGAAAATATTGGAGGGGTGACAGGTAAGCTTCTAACATGGATGAAAAATTTTCTGACTGATAGAAAAATGAGGGCAGTAATCAGAGGCAATGTATCGGAATGGAGAAATGTCACAAGTGGAGTACCACAGGGTTCAGTTCTTGCACCAGTGATGTTTATTGTCTACATTAATGATCTACCAGTTGGTATACAGAATTATATGAACATGTTTGCTGATGATGCTATGATAATAGGAAGGATAAGAAACTTAGATGATTGTCATGCCCTTCAAGATGACCTGGACAAAATAAGTATATGGAGCACCACTTGGCAAATAGAATTTAATGTTAATAAATGTCATGTTATGGAATGTGGAATAGGAGAACATAGACCTCACAAAACCTATATATTAGGTGAGAAAACTTTAAAGAATTCTGATAAAGAAAGAGATCTAGGGGTGGTTCTAGATAGAAAACTATCACGTGAGCAAAGAGATCTAGGGGTGGTTCTAGATAGAAAACTATCACCTGAGGACCACATAAAGAATATTGTGGGAGGAGCCTATGCCACACTTTCTAACTTTAGAATTGCTTTTAAATACATGGATGGCGATATACTAACGAAATTGTTCACGACTTTTGTTAGGCCAAAGCTAGAATATGCAGCGGTTGTGTGGTGCCCATATCTTAAGAAGCACATCAACAAACTGGAAAAGGTGCAAAGACATGCTACTAAGTGGCTCCCAGAACTGAAGTGCAAGAGCTACGAGGAGAGGTTAGAGGCATTAAATATGCCAAAACTAGAAAACAGAAGAAAAAGGGGTGATATGATCACTACATACAAAATAGTAACAGGAATTGATAAAATCGACAAGGAAGATTTCCTGAGAGCTGGAACTTTAAGAACAAGAGGCCATAGATTTAAACTAGCTAAACACAGATGCCGAAGAAATATAAAAAAAATTCACTTTCGCAAACAGAGTGGTAGACGGTTGGAACAAGTTAGGTGAGAAGGTGGTAGAGGCCAAGACCGTCAGTAGTTTCAAAGCGTTATATGACAAAGAGTGCTGGGAAGACTGGACACCATGAGCGTAGCTCTCATCCTGTAACTACACTTAGGTAATTACACACGAAATGTTGGTGAACGACCAAGTGACAAGACTAAGGAAAACAGAGGGGGCATATACTGAAAGTGACAAGGAAATCTGCGAGGCACTGAATGCCAGCTTCCATGGAGTGTTCACAATCGAGCCTGAGCAGTTCCCATTGTTAAAAGAGACTGTCAGATATAGAGGTGACAGCAGAGGAGGTAATGAAACAGTTGACAACTCTAGATGCAACTAAAGCAGTTGGACCAGACAAAGTATCACCGTGGATACTAAAAGAAGCAGCACAGGCCCTCAGCGTGCCTCTGGCAATGATCTTTAATGAGTCACTTATGTCGGGAGAATTGCCCAGTTGCTGGAAGAAGGCAAATGTCGTGCCGATCTTCAAGAAAGGTGATAGGGAGGAGGCACTTAACTATAGACCTGTATCACTGACAAGCATCCCCTGTAAAATACTTGACAGAATAATTAGGCTTCGACTGGTTGCACACCTGGAGAACGTTAGGTTTGTGAACAAACATCAACATGGGTTCTGGAAAGGGAAAACGTGACTAACCTTATGGAATTCTATGATAAAATAACGAGGAAAAGACAGAACAGAGATGGTTGGGCAGACTGCATATTTCTGGACTGCCAAAAAGCCTTTGATACAGGACCGCACATTAGACTGCTGGTCAAGCTCGAGAGGCAGGCGGGGGTGGGAGGAAAGGCTCTAGCATGGATAAGGAACTCCCTAACAGGAAGGAGCCAAAGAGTTACGGTAAGGGGTGAGATGTTGGACTGGCGAACAGTATCGAGTGGAGTACCTCAAGGAACTGTGCTGGGACCAATTCTATTTCTAATATATGTTACCGACATGTTTACAGGAGTAGAGTCCTACATGTCGATGTTCGCGGATGACGCAAAGTTGATGAGAAGAGTTGTGACAGATGAGGATTGCAGGATCCTCCAAGAGGACCTGAACAGGTTGTAGATATGGTCAGAGAAATGGCTATTGGAGTTCAACACGAGCATATGTAAAGTTATGGAAATGGGACTATAGGTAATAGGAGACCAAAGGGACAGTACACAATGAAGGGGAACTGCTTACTTGTGACAACGCGAGAAAGAGACCTGGGAGTGGACGTAACACCTAACCTATCCCCTGAAGCACATATAAATAGGATAACGACAGCAGCGTTCTCTACACTGGCAAAAGTTAGAACATCATTCAGAAACCTAAGTAAGGAGGCATTTAGGGCACTTTACTCTGCATATGTGAGGCCAGTTCTAGAGTATGCCGCCTCATCATGGAGTCCCCATCTGAAGAAGCATATATGGAAACTGGAAAAGGTTCAGAGGTTTGCAACGAGACTTGTCCCAGAGTTACGAGGGATGGGGTATGAGGAGCGCCTAAAGGAACTGTGCCTTACGACACTAGAAACGACAAGGGTGAGGGTGGACATGATAGCAACGTATAAAATACTCAGGGGGATTGACAGAGTGGACAGAGACGAAATGTTCACACGGAATAGTAACAGAACGAGGGGACGTGGGTGGAAGCTGGAAACTTAGATGAGTCACAGGGATGTTAGGAAGTTTTCCTTTAGCATGAGAGTAGTATGAAAATGGAATGCACTTGGGGAACAGGTTGTGGAAGCAAATACTATTCATAATTTTAAAACTAGGTATGATAGGGAAATAGGACCGGAGTCATTGCTGTAAACAACCGATGCTCGAAAGGCGGGATCCAAGAGTCAATGCTCGATCCTGCAGACACAAATAGGTGAGTACACACTCATCTTTGTGGAACATCTGGATTTATGATATAGGAATATCTGGAGTGGAAGAACTTTGTATCACAACATCAGCATGGGTTCAGGGATGGCAGATCATGCCTCACAGGATTGATTGAATTCAATGACCAGGCAACAAAAATCAGGCAAGGAAGAGAGAGCCAGGCAGACTGCATATTTTGGGAATGCCAGAAAACCTTTGACACAGTTGGGGAAGGTGCTCCACTGTATAAGGGAGTACCTAAGTAACAGAGGACAGAGAGTCACTGTGAGAGGTGAGGGTTCGGATTCGTGAGGTGTCACCAGTGGAGTCCCACAGGGAGCAGTTCTTGGGACTATAATGTTCCTAATATACGTAAATGATCTCCCAATGGGAATAGACTCGTTCCTCTCAATGTTTGCAGATGATGCAAAAATTATGAGAAGGATTAAGACAGAGGAGGATAGTATGAGGCTACAAGATGACCTAAACAAACTAAAGGAAAGATCAAACAAATGGCTACTAAAATTTAACCCAAGTAAATGAAGGGTAATGAAACTGCAGGATGGAAATAAGAGGCCAGACACTGGATTCCGAATGGGAGATGAAGTCCTTCACGAAACGGACAGAGAGAAAGCTTTGGGAGTTGATACCACATCAAGACTCAGTTCACATTAATTGGTCATTTCAAAATTGTTCAATGTCAACCAATATTATTTTACTAGTTGTATATGAAAAGTGCTGAAATTAACCCAAGTTTCAGTACTGCAGCGTAAATAGAAAGGGATATTTTTTTTTTCAACGTTTTTTACACATTTTCAAGTCCACACTTCAGAACACACGTTTCAGATATAATTATTCTGTGACACTTTTCTGACACATTAGCATATAATAAAGGACCTTGAGATATAGAATTTCCAAAACATCTTTAGTTTTCCTAATACAAATGTTCAAAGTTCCCAAATTTTTTTTTGCAAATATGGCATGTTTATTGCTATTATAAAATCAATAAATGAACTTAGAGAAAAATGAAAACCCCCAATGTAGAGACATGCTCTCCACATATACTGTGAAAGTTTCATGTAAATTGAATAAAAAATGAATCAGTTTTGTAAACGTTTGTGTCAACTGAAAATAAAACAGAAATGAATAAAGTCTAAGGTTCTAAAATCTGTGGCTGAGGTTGACATCAACCAATTTTCTCCAAAATTGGCATCCTTACATATAAGCTTACGTACAGTCAGGTGTGTGTAAGTTTGATGCAAATCGCCCGAAAAAAAAACAACAACTTTTTTTTCTTAATTTTTTTTCAATTAAACTAATTATAATATTTGTTTAATATATACTATTGTGATAGCAATGAGTCATAGCTATGATTTCAGTTGACACTTTTGATTGATAATCGATTTTGACCATTTTGGCATAATTTTCACAACTACTTCAATATTTTTTTTCTCACTTCCTATTTATGCTACGATGCTGAAATTTGGACTAGATGAAACACTTTTCACATAGAACTTGTCAAAAAAGTTTGATTGAAATCGAACGAATTTTCATTTGTTGCATTTTTAGGGCAAATTGGAACCTAAGGCCCCCTTAAGACACAAATTGCAATCTTGTTATTTGCAGCCCTCTAAAATATAAATCAATAGCAACAATTTGCAAAGACACTCCTACCTCTACAAGATGCTCATTCGGCCAACCCTTGAATACCCGTACACCCCACTCACTCTGGCAAAGAAATCGAACATGCTGAAACTGCAACGGGTCCAGAACAGGGCACTCAGATTTGTGGCAAATGTATCACTCTTAGACAGAGTGCACATAAAAGACCTTCATACCACACTGAGGATCGACCCACTGAACGTTCGCCTGAATCGCCTCTCAATCAAACAGTTATATAAAATGAAAAGTCGTACATGCCAAATCGTGAGGACCCCTTTGTTGTCCTCAACACAACGAATTATGCTATGCTCGACCAGCCCCACAGATCGAGGAGGATGTCCCTCCAACATAAGAACGTAAGAACAAAGGTAACTGCAGAAGGCCTATAGCCTATATAGAGCTGCCTACGAGGCAGCTCCTATCTATAACCACCCAATCCCACTCATATACTTGTCCAACCCGCGCGTGAAACAATCGAGGGACCCCACCTTCACCACGTTACGCGGCAATTGGTTCCACAAATCAACAACCCTGTTACTGAACCAGTATTTACCCAAGTCTTTCCTAAATCTAAACTTATCCAATTGATACCCATTGTTTCATGTTCTGTCTTGTGTTGATATTTTTAATACCCTATTAATATCCCCCCTGTTATGTCCATTCATCCACTTGTAAACCTCTATCATGTCACCCCTAACTCTTCGCCTTTCCAGTGAATGCAACTTAAGCTTTGTTAATCTTTCTTCATATGAAAGATTTCTAATTTGGGGAATTAACTTAGTCATCCTACGCTGGACACGTTCAAGAGCCGGTTGCCGCGTGGCGTTGTGGAGGTGGGGTCCCTCGATTGTTTCGGGCACGGGTTGGACAAGTATATGAGTGGGATTGGGTGGTTATAGAATAGGAGCTGCCTCGTATGGGCCAATAGGCCTTCTGCAGTTACCTTTGTTCTTATGTTCTTATGTTCTTAAGTGAATTTATATCCATTCTATAATATGGCGACCAAAACTGAACTGCATAATCTAAATGGGGCCTAACCAGAGCAAGATATAGCTTAAGAACCACACCAGGTGTCTTGTTACTAACGCTTCGATTAATAAATCCCAGTGTCCGATTTGCCTTATTACGAACATTCATGCATTGATCCTTTTGTTTTAAATTCTTACTAATCATAACTCCCAGATCCCTTTCGCAATCCGACTTCACAATCTGAACACCATCTAGCTTGTATCTTGTAACTTGTATCATCATTACCTAGCCTCAGAACTTTACATTTATCAGCATTAAACTGCATTTGCCAATCCTTTGACCATTTCAAACCCCTATTTAGATCAACTTGAAGTGATAGCGAGTCTTCTTCCATGTTAATTTCCCTGCCGATTTTTGTATCATCGGCAAATTTGCAAATGTTGCTACTCAGACCTGAATCTAAATCATTGATATATATTATATTTATACAACAGAGGTCCCAGGACAGAGCCTTGAGGCACTCCACTTACAACATTTTCCCACTCTGACTTAACCCCATTTATACTAACTCTCTGTTTCCTTTGGAATAGCCATGCCCTAATCCAACTTAATATAGCACCCCCAATACCATGAGCCTCTATTTTTTTAATCAGTCTTTAATGTGGCACTGTATCAAATGCTTTGCTAAAATCAAGGTACACAACATCACAATCCTTACCACTATCAACTGCCTCAACTATGCTGGAATAAAAAGATAGCAAATTTGTTAAACATGAACGGCTATTTGTAAAACCATGTTGCGACTCATTTATTAATTTATGTTTTTCAAGATGGAGATGAATTGTATTTGCAGTTATTGATTCAAGTAACTTTCCCACAATAGACGTTAGGCTAATTGGCCGATAGTTTGACGCAAGTGATCTATCTCCTTTCTTAAAAATTGGTACCACATTAGCTACCTTCCATGCCTCTGGCACTCTGCCTGACTCTATTGATTTATTAAATATGGTAGACAGTGGCTCAGAAAGCTCCTCTTTGTATTCTTTAAGCACCCTGGCAAACACTTCATCCGGCCCAGGGGATTTGTTTGGTTTTAGTTTTTCTAATTGTTTAATTACATCTTCCCTGGTAACAGAGAGTTAGTATAAATGGAGTCAAGTCAGAGTGGGAAAATGTTGTAAGTGAGGTGCCTCAGGGCTCTGTCCTGGGACCTCTGTTGTTTATAATATATATAAATGATTTAGATTCAGGTTTGAGTAGCAACATTTGCAAATTTGCCGATGATGCGAAAATCGGTAGGGAAATTAATTCGGAGGAGGACTCACTATCACTTCAAGTTGATCTAGATAGGGTTTTGAAATGGTCGAAGGATTGGCAGATGCAGTTTAATGCTGATAAATGTAAAGTTCTGAGGTTAGGTAATGATAATAGGGTTACAAGATACGAGCTAGATGGTGTTGTGATTGCGAAGTCGAATTGCGAAAGGGATCTGGGAGTTATGATTAGTAAGAATTTAAAACAAAAGGATCAGTGCATAAATGTTCGTAATAAGGCAAATCGGACACTTGCATTTATTAATCGCAGCGTTAGTAACAAGACACCTGGTGTGGTTCTCAATCTATATCTTGCTCTAGTTAGGCCCCATTTAGATTATGCAGTCCAGTTTTGGTCGTCATATTATAGAATGGATATAAATTCACTTGAACGTGTCCAGCATAGGATGACTAAGTTAATTCCCCAAATTAGAAATCTTTCATATGAAGAAAGATTAACAAAGCTTAAGTTGCATTCACTGGAAAGGCGAAGAGTTAGGGGTGACATGATAGAGGTTTACAAGTGGGTGAATGGACATAACAAAGGGGATATTAATAGGGTATTAAAAGTATCAACACAAGACAGAACACGAAACAATGGGTATAAATTGGATAAGTTTAGATTTAGGAAAGACATGGGTAAATACTGGTTCAGTAACAGGGTTGTTGATTTGTGGAACCAATTACCGCGTAACGTGCTGGAGGTGGGGTCCCTCGATTGTTTCAAGCGTGGGTTGGACAAGTATATGAGTGGGATTGGGTGGTTATAAATAGGAGCTGCCTCGTATGGGCCAATAGGCCTTCTGCAGTTGCCTCTGTTCTTATGTTCTTAACTGCTAAACTAGTCAACCTGTCCTCATCCCCACCCACATAGACTTGTTCTTGAAGGCATATTGTTAAGTTCTTCTTTAGTAAATACAGATATAAAATATTTGTTAAAAATACTACTCATCTCCTTGTCATTATCCGTTATTTGACCTGTCTCAGATTTTAATGGACCTATCCTTTCCCTAGTCTTAGTTCGATATAACTGAAAAAATCCTTTAGGATTTGACTTTGCTTGCTCTGCTATGCGAACTTCATAGTTTCTTTTTGCTTTCCTAATCTCTTTTTTAACATTTCTAACCAGTTGTATGAATTCCTGTTCTAAACTGACATCCCCATTCTTAATCCTTTTGTACCAAGCTCTCTTTTTACCTATAAGGTTCTTTAAATTATTTGTTATTCACTTTGGGTCATTAGTATTCGATCTATTCAATTTGTATGGTATACTACGTTCCTGTGCTTTGTTTAGAATATTCTTAAATAAGTTATATATTAAATCCACATCGAAATCCCCTTTTACGTCACCTATCGCTGGGTTCATGTCTCGCTCCAAGACCGGCCCACACCCCATACCCAAGACTTTCCAATCTATTTGACCCAAAAAATTTCTTAGGCTATTAAAATCAGCTTTTCGAAAATCTGGCACTTTAACAGAATTTTCTCCTACAGGTCTATTCCATTACATGCTAAATCTGATTACTTTGTGATCACTGCTCCCTAGCTCACTCCCTATTTCGATGTCATTAATTTGTGTTTCCCTGTTAGTTAACAGTAAATCTAAAATATTATTTTCCCGCGTTGGTTCCTAATGTGTTGCGTAAGAAAGCAATCGTCAATTAATTCTAGAAAATCTTCTGGTTTACTATTCCCTGTTTTGTTCACCCAGTTTATTCCACTAAAATTAAAGTCATCCATGACATAAATACTGTTAGATCTAGATGCTCTAGATATTTCATCCCATAGATGCTTTGCTTCAATTCTGTCTAAATTAGGTGACCTATATATAACTCCTATTATAATATTATTTGCTTTTTCGTTTAATTCTATCCAAATAGTTTCTGTGTGTGGCTCAGTTTTGATTCCCTCTTTGAGACTACATTTCAAATTGTCCCTAACATATATGGCTACTCCCCCTCCTCGTCTAATATATCTATCTGTGTGAAATAGTTTTAATCCATTTATTTGATATTCATCTAATAGTTCTCTATTTTCTACATTCATCCACGTTTCGGTAAGTGCAATAATATCTATTTTTTCTGTGCAGACAAGAGCATTTAATTCGTTAATTTTATTTCTTAGACTTCTACTGTTAGTGTAATATACCCTAAGTGAATTGTTATTTTGAGGCCCTTCTCTTTCCCTGATCATTTGGCCAATTCTTTTCTCCCACGAACACATACTTTTATTACCTCCTTCCTTCAAATCAATTCCCATACCACTATCTACTAATAGTTTAAACCCAAACAAACACCTCTAACCACTGGTTCCAACGAGTTCGCAACAGCAACAACCCCAGCCCTTGATAGATGCACCCCATCACGAGCATATATTTCATTTCTTCCATAGAAGTGTTCCCAGTTGTCTATGAAAGATATTGCATTTGATTTGCAATATCTTTCCAGCCGGCAATTGACACCAAGTGCCCTCGACATCCATTCATTTCCCACTCCCTTTCTTGGAAGAATGCCACATATGATCGGGATTCCTCCCTTGCTCCTAACTAATTCAATGGCTGTCCTGAATCTCTGTATTAGTTCTTCACTCCTAACTCGCCCAACATTATTACCCCCTGCACTAATACAAATAATGGGTTTGTTTCCATTTCCCGTCATAATATCATTCATGTTTCCAACAATATCACCAATTCCAGCTCCCGGATAGCAAACCCTTAATCTGTTCCCCCTATCTCTGGCACAAAACGTTCTGTCTAAATACCTCACCTGGGAATCTCCCACAACCAAAATTCGCTTCGGTACCTCCTTAACTTTCTGAGCAGCCTGAGGGGCCTGCGCTCCGCCGCTCCTCGCTGTTTTCCGTTCCGAGTGAACTGTAGGCTCACCACAGCACTCGTCCTTCAACATGGCAAATGAATTTGCTGTCCTTAGGGCGTCTGTAGGTGGCCTTGTCAAGGTTTTCTTAAGACCCCTGTCCTTCATGTTAGCTCAATGACTTCACCCTATGACAGTCAAAACCCAGTGATGTTAATTACCTTAATTATCTTGGGCCATTAATTAGCCATCCTACAGATAATTTGTCCAAAGCAATTACGTTACCACAATTTCCGTCGCCCTCCCGACAGTCCCTCACTACTGTGTACTCATCTAGTTGTACTCACCTAGTTGTGTTTGTGGGGGTTGAGCTCTGGCTCTTTGGTCTCGCCTCTCAACTATCATTCAACCGGTGTACAGATTTCTGAGCCTACTGGGCTCAGGATGCAGGATTGGGTCAGAAACTGTGTATGGGGTCAGCCTCCACCACATCATTACGTAATGCATTCCACCTGTT
The DNA here is from genome assembly GCF_040958095.1 of Procambarus clarkii. NCBI lineage: Eukaryota > Metazoa > Arthropoda > Malacostraca > Decapoda > Cambaridae > Procambarus > Procambarus clarkii. The sequence goes on from NW_027189244.1 coordinate 359,632, forward strand.
AACTACTCTGACACTGAAAAAGTTTTTTCTAACGTCCCTGTGGCTCATGTGGGTACTCAGTTTCCACCTGTGTCACCTTGTTCCCGTATGTACCACCCATGTTAAACAGTTTATCTTTATCAACCCTGTCAATTCCTCTGAGAATTTTGTAGGTGGTGATCATGTCTCCCCTTACTCCTCTGTCTTCCAGTGTCGTGACGTGCATTTCTCGCAGCCTTTCCTCGTAACTCATGCCTCTTAGTTCTGGGACTAGCCTAGTGGCATACCACTGAACTTTTTCCAACTTTGTCTTATGATTGACATGGTATGGGCTCCATGCTGGGGCTGTGTGAATTCACTATGATGAAGCTACTTACCCTAATTAGCTAGAGTGATCAATTAGTTGCCCATGTACAGACAATTGCACCCGAATGCATTAAGTTATTCATTAATAACTTAAGCGCGAGCACTCGACCAGTACACCTCTTGATGTCTGCCGCGTGACTGGGTTAATGACCACAATATCCCACACCATACCTGCTCCTGCATACCTCTTCCCCTACACTTAGTAACATAGCGTGGAAATCAACTTTTTGTATAATGTCCAAATATAATTTTTGAAAATGCGAAGCATGTTTAGCACCCGCTCCATTACATCCAGACATCAAATAAAATATTACTGCATACATGTTTAGTTCTTGTAACACATTACATCATAACGTAACGTAACGTGGAAATCAACTTTCTGCCTGATGATCAAATAAAATTTTGGAAAATGTGAAGCATGTTTATGGGGTGTTTGCGCTGTCTGTCCGTTATTCTGTCTCGTTAGGGTCAGGCCTTCGTTAGAGCTCGGTCTTGTCTCTCCAAATCGCTTAGTTGTCTGTCACCTAGCATCACCCCTCTCTCATCCCCCCAGTAGTGCTCGATCCTACAGGTGTCTAATCTTCACCTTTTGTAATTCTCAATGGAGTAGTCGGTGAGTGTTTTTTTTTTTTAACAGAGGAGCTTAGTTTTAGTTTTAACATACTTTCAGTTGACAGCCGTTAACTACGTAGGAATGGATAGACCAGTTGTCCTGAGCAAAAAGCCTTTTCTTTTCACTTGTGCTAAGTGAGCCAGACAAAATGTGGCATTATACTATTAGCATGGCAATACAGAACAAAGAAAAATGTAGCAATACTCTATTAGTTAAATAGTCAAAACATAAAACACGCATTATTTCACAGGCTTTTAAACTATTACAAGTTTCTTCCAGCAAATAAGGTTCCTTTAAGCAGTTCAACACATCAAATATAATGTGGGCAGATTTAGTTTTTTCACATTTCTTTTCGAGTGTGTTGATTTTGTTTTAAACAAAGGTGTGCCACTAGTCCATGAACTAAGAGGGATGAGTTAGGATGAAACACTTTGTGAAATATGTCCCATACCAGGCTGGAAGACAGAAGAGTTTGGGGAGATGTGAATATTTTTTGTTAACTGTGTTATCACACCATATACCTCATAGTCTCTACTTCTGCCTCTCACTAGTCAATAAACACAATTTTTGTATCATTTCTTGACTTAAATAGCACTCCGAAACATCTCTGCACATCTTAATTTTTCACTGACACGTGCACAGCCATCAAAGGGACTCTCACTACTGCATGGATGTCTTGTGTGTTAAATAAAGCGTCCCTACCTAGCTTATCATTTTCTTTGAGAAACTTATATGTGATGATCATATCTCCCGAGTCCACACAAAAACACCACACATCACCCAACTTGTTTTCAAATCATAGCACCGGATCCTTTTTTTTTCCAGAAACTAAGTTTTGAGAATAAGCACAAAGTCACCAATTAGTATTCGTATCATCAAAGTTATTCTCAGATTATTTTCTAATTTAAAAAATACTTCCACCATCCTACATCCATTTTGAGAGATGGCAAACATAACTTGGTTATTGCATCTAGTTTTAAAAAGGGTTCGAATAAGAAGCCATGTTCCATAAAGAAAATACTTTAGAGCATCCATTATCTATGAGCAGTAAGAGGTAAACAGGATCCTAACATTCAATTTCCAAGCATTTTGCATCATTTCTTGACTAAAATAGCACTCCAAAACATAGGTGGTCATTTTTATTCTCATTGACACACGTATAGTCAACAACAATTTATTTTGCAGAGTGACGAGTTATTCACAGTGACGAGATTTCACGGTGTGCCCAGTTTTAAGAGAGTTCACAGTGTATTAATATCGGTCGTGGATATGTTATGTTTATGAAGATCATTAATGCTTCTTATTTTTACCGATTTCACTATGCCATGTTTTTCAGTCTTTTCATGTTCTTTTTCAAATAAAGTTTACTTACTGTTTTCCAGTAGCATCGCTTAACACTACATATATATTAATCAACTTTCAAATTCTTTACAACTTTAGTTCAGTTTCTTTCCACTATCATGGCTTTTTGTTGTTCCCCCCCCTGTCAGTATCTAGTTCAAGACCTCCTATTATCAGTCATTATTGTTTGTCAACAAGTTATTTTTTAGATAGTTCAAATTATTTTGTGCTGATAGCATGGTTACCGCTTACTGTCTACCACCAATGTGTGAATCATATTTCCTCTTTCACAAAAACATATATATATATATACTTGAACGTTACCCCCTCACAGTCTTTTATTCGCATTATAGCTTAACACGCGCACTTGACTTTTACTTATTTTATATTTTCTCATTCTTTTCAAATAATTTATAGAAAAGACTGTTATACAACATCTAGGCTTTACATACATTCTTTTTCATTTATCATCTAATCATATGCATATATGTTTTTCTCCAGCTCGGTTGCGGTTTATCCTTATGTGTTCCATATACTTTCCCTCCATCATACCCATAAAATATTTATAAATTGGCTCTGATCGAGGTTTGGATTGGACTCCGGTCCATAACCAGGACCAGAGGTCCAAGCCCGACCTCTGGCTTCCATGTATCTTGTCCTCCATGTGCGTCTCTGTTCTCCCAATCTATCTTCCATGGGTTAAAGTCTCCCATGATTACTAGTTCAGATCCATTCCTGCTAGGAAGAAAAGCTGCATTCTCTCTATTATGTTAATGGTGGCCATGTTGTTTCTGTCATATTCCTGTCTGAGTCTTTTGTCATTTGCTGATGGGTTATATATGACTACGACTATAATTGTATGTCCTCCCGTTGCTATGGTACCTGTTATGTAGTCACTGAAACCTTCACAGCCCTGAATAACCATCTCCTCAAAACCGCAGCCTTTTCTTAACAGCAGAGCTACACCACCACCTCCTCTTCCTTCTCTCTCTCTCATCACAACACAGTAGTCCTGTGGAAACACTGCATTTGTTATGGTTTTTGTTACCTTAGTTTCTGTGAGTGCTATTATGTCTTGGTTTTCTTCAAGTCCCCATTCTCCAAGTTCATTTGTTTTACTTGTAATCCTATCTATGTTAGTGTACATTGCCTTGAGACTCACTTTCTTCTGTCCTTTCTCATGTTCCCTTCATAGTTCCCAACACGGGAAAATAATATTTTAGATTTAGTGTTAACTAACAGGGAAACGCAAATTAATGACATCGAAATAGGGAGTGAGCTAGGGAGCAGTGATCACAAAGAAATCAGATTTAGCATAGAATGGAATAGACCAGTAGGAGAAAATTCTGTTAAAGTGCCAGATTTTCGAAAAGCTGATTTTAATAGCCTAAGAAATTTTTTGGGTCAAATTGATTGGAATGGCTTGGGTATGGGGTGTGGGCCGGTCTTGGAGCGAGACATGAACCCAGCGATAGGTGACTTAAATGGGGATTTCGATGTGGATTCAATATATAACTTATTTAAGAATATTCTAAACAAAGCACAGGAACGTAGTATACCATACAAATTGAATAGATCGTATACTAATGACCCAAAGTGGATAACAAAGAATTTGAAGAACCTTATAGGTAAAAAGAGAGCTTGGTACAAAAGGATTAAAAATGGGGAGGTCACTTTAGAACAGGAATTCGTACAACTGGTTAGAAATGTTAAAAAAGAGATAAGGAAAGCAAAAAGAAACTATGAAGTTCGCATAGCAGGGCAAGCAAAGACAAATCCTAAAGGTTTTTTTCAGTTATATCGTACTAAGACTAGGGAAAGGATAGGTCCATTAAAAACTGAGACAGGTCAAATAACAGATAGTGATGAAGAGATGAGTAGTATTTTTAATAAATATTTTGTATCTGTATTTACTAAAGAGGAACTTAACAATATGCCTTCAGCCGAACAAGTCTATGTGGGTGGGGACGAGGACAGGTTGACGAGTTTAGCAGTTACCAGGGAGGATGTTCTTAAACAAATAGTAAAACTCAAACCAAACAAATCCCCAGGGCCGGATGAAGTGTTTGCTAGGGTGCTTAAAGAATGCAAAGAGGAGCTTTGTGACCCACTGTCAACCATATTTAATAAATCAATAGAGTCAGGCAGAGTGCCAGAGTTTTGGAAAGTTGCTAATGTGATACCAGTTTTTAAGAAAGGAGATAGATCACTTGCGTCTAACTATCGACCAATTAGCCTAACGTCTATTGTGGGAAAGTTACTCGAATCTATAATAGCAAATAAAATTCGTCTTCATCTTGAAAAACATAAATTAATAATTGAGTCGCAACATGGTTTTATAAATGGCCGTTCATGTTTAACAAATTTGTTATCTTTTTATTCTAGCATTGTTGAGGCAGTTGATAGTGGTAAGGATTGCGATGTTGTATACCTTGACTTTAGCAAAGCTTTTGATACAGTGCCACATGAAAGACTGATTAAAAAAATAGAGTCTCATGGTATTGGGGGTGCTATATTAAGCTGGATTAGGGCATGGCTATACCAAAGGAAACAGAGAGTTAGTATAAATGGAATCAAGTCAGAGTGGGAAAATGTTGTAAGTGGAGTGCCTCAAGGCTCTGTCCTGGGACCTCTGTTGTTTATAATATATATAAATGATTTAGATTCAGGTTTGAGTAGCAACATTTGCAAATTTGCCGATGATACGAAAATCGGTAGGGAAATTAATTCGGAGGAGGACTCACTATCACTTCAAGTTGATCTAGATAGGGTTTTGAAATGGTCAAAGGATTGGCAGATGCAGTTTAATGCTGATAAATGTAAAGTTCTGAGGTTAGGTAATGATGATAGAGTTACAAGATACGAGCTAGATGGTGTTGTGATTGCGAAGTCGGATTGCGAAAGGGATCTGGGAGTTATGATTAGTAAGAATTTAAAACAAAAGGATCAATGCATAAATGTTCGTAATAAGGCAAATCGGACACTTGGATTTATTAATCGCAGCGTTAGTAACAAGACACCTGGTGTGGTTCTCAAGCTATATCTTGCTCTAGTTAGGCCCCATTTAGATTATGCAGTTCAGTTTTGGTCGCCATATTATAGAATGGATATAAATTCACTTGAACGTGTCCAGCGTAGGATGACTAAGTTAATTCCCCAAATTAGAAATCTTTCATATGAAGAAAGATTAACAAAGCTTAAGTTGCATTCACTGGAAAGGCGAAGAGTTAGGGGTGACATGATAGAGGTTTACAAGTGGATGAATGGACATAACCGGGGGGATATTAATAGGGTATTAAAAGTATCAACACAGGACAGAACACGAAACAATGGATATAAATTGGATAAGTTTAGATTTAGGAAAGACTTGGGTAAATACTGGTTCAGTAACAGGGTTGTTGATTTGTGGAACCAATTGCCGCGTAACATTGTGGAGGTGGGGTCCCTCGATTGTTTCAAGCACGGGTTGGACAAGTATATGAGTGGGATTGGGTGGTTATAGAATAGGAGCTGCCTCGTATGGGCCAATAGGCCTTCTGCAGTTACCTTTGTTCTTATGTTCTTATGTTCTTATGTTAGCGTTCTGCTGGTGAGGGAAGCTGTTCCATTGGTGTGAGGATTTGCGGGGTGGATAACGGGGTTTCAGAGGATACTGGAGTGAGGGATGGGGGGGTCAAGTGAAGGAGGTACAGGGAGGGTATGGGATGAAGGGGGAGGGAAGGACAGTGGGGAAAATGGTGGAGGGGGACATAGTAGGAGTAGAGGAGGGGTAGAAGGGTGGGAGTGGGGATGAGGGGGAAGGGAGAGTTGGCTGAGCATTTGAGTGGGGGCATGGAGGGTTCAGGGTATTGGTGGTTTCTATGCACAGGAGGTTGGTGGAATTGCCCTTCTATTTGGAGTTACTGGGTTACTGGTTGTGGGTTCCCCCTCACTACTGAGGAGGATGTGTTGGGAGCTGTGATTTCGTGGTTTTTGCCTCTCGTCCTGCACTTCTTCCTTGCTTCTGCAGCCAATACTCTCTCCTACCTTGTCATTTCCCCTCTGGATGAATACTTTTTTTTAATTCTCCCACATATTGCAGGTAGTTTTTCCATGTTAGAATCTTCTACTTTGTGGTCTCGTTTGCAAACACTATCTTCAACATGAGGTCTCTGTCCTTGTTGTACCAGCCTAACCTGAATACCTTTTCAATGCTATGTTCAGCCCCTTTCATCTCTAGTCCCTTTAGTATTTCATTCTCAGCTGCTCTCTCCTTATTGTTTCATTCTGTACTCTTGGAGCCTTCCTGCTCTTTAAATTAATACCTACAGCTACCACTGATCATTTTCTTTCCAGCAGCTGACTAGTGGCCTTTGCTACTTCCTGTGAGGTGGCTGCTTTCATTGCTTCCTTCCTCACTGTGGACATTACTTCCTGGTACTTTTTTAGCATTTTTGCAAATGTTGTTTGTATTATGGCAGTCCCTTCCAATGTACAATTTTCATCTTCTCTTTGGATGATTATCTGAGTCTCAGCCTCCGTATTGTTCTTCTTGAAGGGTTTTAATCTCCTCTTTTGCTGCTGTCAGCCGCTTTGCAGGTTGCTTATTGTATTATTCATTTCCTGCATCTCCCATGCAGGAAATGGAGAATAAGATATCTTTTCCCCTGATGTCCTCCAAAACCTGGGCGAACATTTCCTTCATTTGGTCACATTAACTTTTCCATGTTCCACTGGTATTCCTTGCTGCCATGTTTGTCCCTGTTCCTACTATGTCTTATAGCGTTTGCCTGAAGGGGGGCTGAGAGAGAAAGAGATTGAGAGAGAGAGAGAGAGACCATGGGAGAGAGAGAAAGAGAGAGAGAGAGAGAGAGAGAGAGAGAGAGAGAGAGAGAGAGAGAGAGAGAGAGAGAGAGAGAGAGAGAGAGAGAGAGACAAACAGAGAGAGAGAGAGAAAGAGAGAGAGAGAGAGAGAGAGAGAGAGAGAGAGAGAGACAAACAGAGAGAGAGAGAGAAAGAGAGAGAGAGAGAGAGAGAGAGAGAGAGAGAGAGAGAGAGAGAGAGAGAGAGAGAGAGAGAGAGAGAGAGAGAGAGAGAGAGAGAAAGAGGATGAGGACAAACAGGGGGCTGGGATGGAGGTTTAATATCCTGGGGTGAGAAGTTGGTGGAAGGATGTTTGTGTCTGTGTGCACATGTGTATTCACATGTGCACACAGGATGACCTAATTGGTCATCTCTCCCTCCGTGTTATTACTCGTGTTTACCACCTTTTGTCCCTAGGATATTTCTCATATTTTCGGCAGATCATCATATTGGTACCCTGGTACTTTGGTCTGTCCCCGGGTCAAGAGCACCTAATCTTCTGTAATCCGACTGTAGGAGGATAAAGAGGGCCATAGTTCCTCTAGCACGAACTTTGTTGCTGAATTGGGACCACAGCAGCAGTTCTCGTCACCAGTTGACACCTCGCACCCCTACACGTCGGTCAGAGATGATGATATTATCTAGGTAGGGAATTAGCTTTCTTTTTTCAGAGCACAAAAGTTCGCTAATTCTGTAAGTATCATATTTCATTTCAGTGGGGAAAACTTGCTTATGTCCTATAGAGACTCGGCAAGGTATGCCTACATTCTTGGACTACCTAATTCACTTTTGAGGCAAATAAATGTTTCATTTGTTTTAGAAACTCAGTTTCGCTTACTTAGTAGGATTTTCTTGCCCTTATCCTCTTACATTGAGTACCGGTTACAAGATTTCCTGCGATCTTGATTTATTAATCATTTACCATCTTGAAATTAATATTAATTGTTAACGATTCCACAGGATAGGTACCAGTTGCCACGTTGTCCGGTTTCTGACATTCACCATATCACAACAGTATATTCGTTGTACATTTATTTGCTAATTTCACCATGTTTCGTCTCCAAGCTTTCCGTGCAGATCCAGCAGGTGAAATAGGGAACTTAAGTCGTGCCAAGAGGACCGAATTACAAACTCTTGCACATGAGTATCAACTAGATGTTCCCCATGGAGCCAACAAAAATGAACTGCATAACCTGTTACTGGATTATCTCTTAGAGGAAGGTAAAATTGACTCTGAAACTCACGAAACTTACTCTATTGCAGTTAAACCTGATTTGGCAACTATGAAACTTAAACTAGAACTTGCCAAGATCGAGCGAGAGCAACAAAGGGAAGCAGCTGCAATACGAAAGGAAGAAAAGGAACGTGAAGTCGCCCTCAAGGAACGAGAAGCTGCACTGAGGAAAGAAGAACAAGAACGTGAGATTGCAATACTCCGTGAGCGTGAGCGAGTACAGCTTGAAGCAAAACAACGCCACCTGGAGATACAACGCGAGCATGACAAACAACAAGCGGCTATGGTTATAGAATGTCGTCAACAAGAACTCGCGTTGGAAACTACACACCTCACTCAACGCCAGCAAGCTACCGCCAGTCTTCCAGTAAGTTTCAATATCTCCCATGCCAGTAAGTTAATGCCACCATTCGTAGAGACAGAGGTCGACGTATTTGTTACCACCTTTGAGACCCTTGCTAATCACCTTAGCTGGCCTGCCGACCAATGGGCAACCCTTCTCAGAGTACATCTCACATGTAGAGCTGCAGTTACACTCAGTACTTTGGCGTCTGAGAATGACTACCAGACCCTGAAGCAAGCAGTGTTGGACACCTACCTTCTCTCCACCGAAAGCTACCAACGAAAATTCCGTGACCACCTAAAGGCAAGTACCACCACCTTTCTAGAATTTGCTAATACCAAAAGGAGATATTTTATGAAATGGCTGGAAGCAGCACATGTCTCTACCTTTGCAGAACTCGTCAACCTCATGCTAATTGAAGAATTCTTGAGGCGTGTGCCTCCTCCTGTCCGTCTATATTTAGCAGATAAAGAAGAAACCGACTACCTAAAGTGTGCTAAGTCGGCTGACACTTACAGCTTCATCCACCGGCTGACACCAGAACCACCTTCCAGTAAGAAGTCTTGGTACAGTTACGAGAAAGTGATTACCGATCAAGCTGGCTCGCAATTGTACTGTAAGTATTGTAGACTCTATGGACATACCATAGATAAATGTGGTAAGTCTCAATACAAAGGTAATACTGAATCCACTAAACCAAAACAGACTCCTCCTAAGTCCGGTAAGCCTGTGATGAATGTTGGTGTTCATGTTAATGATTTTTCTCTCTTCAGTAAACACCTGTATACTGGAACTGTCTCTACCAACGGTTCAGATCCGGAGGGACGTTTCAAACTGAAGATCTTGAGGGACACAGCGGCTCTTCAATCAATCATTTCGAAATCAGCTGTGCCCAACATCGCCTACACCGGAGAAACTGTCTTCATCACTGACCTCACTGCTACCACTCCTTATCCTCTCGCCAGAGTCTACCTGGATTGTCCCTTCGTGACCGGTGAAGTCCAAGTCGCCATGAGGGAAAAGCCTTTTCCCATGCCTGGAGTGCAACTTCTCCTGGGCAACGACTTGGCAGAAGACCTGCAACCAACCATCCTGATCGTCACGGACACACCCCAGGTGTGTACCTCTGTAATGGATAATCCCATCTTTGAGTATGTTCCAGCAAAGGTTCAAGAGTGATGAAGTTTCTCCTCCGGTTTTGGTGACCACCCGTGCACAAGCTGCACGACCACAGCCAGCTGACTCTTCTGCTACCGCTGTCCCTCAAGACCCTCAGAAACTACCCCCGAATCTGACCACGTTGGAGTTCCGTAAGTTACAGAGGGAAGATCTTACCTTGACACCATTATTCTTCCAGGCTGAGACTCAACCTGACAGTATTCCTGGGTTCTTTCTAGAGAATGAGTTGCTCTACCGTAGATACAGACCCAGTAAACTGAAGGAGGAGGACGATTGGGCCAACGTCGAACAACTAGTGATTCCTGCCAGCCTGCGGCCCACTATTCTACACCTGGCCCACGGAGCACTTTCGCACTACGGTTTTAACAAAACCTACCACGGAATCCGTCAAGACTACTACTGGCCAGGTATGGTAAATAGCATCAAACAGTGTCATACAAGTCAGATGGCAGGTAAACCGAACATCTCTATCCCCAGAGCACCACTGACACCCATCCGGGTGCCTGCGGAACCTTTCCACAGACTTATTATAGACTGTGTTGGTCCTTTACCTGGGACCAGTTCTGGCAACGCCTATATACTAACCATCCTGTGTCCTACCACCAGATTCCTATAGCAGTTCCAGTAAAGTACATTACGGCTGCTACTGTGGTGAAACACTTATTGAAGATCTTCACCCAGTATGGATTTCCAAGGGAGGTTCAGAGTGACTGTGGCACCAACTTCACCAGTGATCTCTTCAAGAGGACACTGGAAGAGTTCAACATCACACAGGTATTGTCCAGCCCCTATCATCTTGCTTTACAGGGTTCTCTTGAGCATAGTCATCAGACTATTAAAGCACTCCTAAAGAAGTTTTGCAATGAGACCTCTAAGGATTGGGATAAACAACTTGATCTCATTATGTGTATTTTTAGATATCTTCCCAATGAGTCTCTAGGAGTATCCCCTTATGAGATGCTTTACGGACGTAAGTGCCGTACTCCTCTCAAAGCTTTTAAAGACTCTCTACGTGATGCCACCTTCAGTGAGCATCAGAATGTGCCCCAGTTTCTTCAAAACCTACAACACATTCTAGAGAGGGTCCGCAGTTTTGCCCAAGATAATCTATTGAAAGCACAGGACAGGATGAAGACTCATTTCGACCAGAACAGCAAAGTAAGGAAATTTAAACCGGGAGACATCGTGTTGGCCTATTTCCCTATCCCAGGTTCTCCTTTGCAAAACAGGTTTTCAGGACCCTACCGCATCAAGGAGTACAGAAACAACCACAACTACGTTCTAGAGACTCCACATAGGTGGCGGAAGACCCAGTTGTGCCACGTCAACCTCCTGAAGCTATATAACGGTACTCCTCCCACTGTGTTAGTAACATATTCTACCTTTAAAGGTCCATACATCCACAGTGAGACCTTCCCAACTTCTCCTCCCGAAAGCACTGATATTGAGTCAGCGCTTTCCAATTCGGAAATCCTAACTGATCTTCATCCCAATTAACAGGACAATAATAGTGCTCCTTTGCCATATTCTAATCCTATTCTCACCTCGCCAGATATAACGAAGCCTTTCATCCTCCATGTCGACGCTAGTGGTACCGGCATCGGGGGTGACCTAATACAACAACGAGGCGAGGAGAATCTACCTGTTAGCGACCACACCTACAAGGAACTACAGCACAATCGACAGGGAGCTACTCATCGTCCTGAACTTGCAGCACTTCAAACAATACCTGAAAAGTGCTCGGTCTACCACCATCTACACGGACCACAACACCCTACACTTCCTGCAGCAAGCCCAATTCAATAATCAACGCCTTCTACGATGGGCTTTATATCTGCAGAAATTCAACCTGGAGATCTCTACATCAAGGGTTCTGACAACATCATAGCCGACGCCCTCTCCAGAGTCTATGAAGTAGAGGCAGCTCCATCTATCACTCTACCACATGAAGACGTAACTTCTTCCGGAACCGCAGGCTTCAGGGGAGAGTTGTGACGATAATCTCTTTCAAGAGAGATTGAGCCTGCTCTTCCCTATATCAGTCACGTCATTCTACAAGTACAAGATGTTACATTAAAGATACGTCCACCATTAGCACAAAACGTTTCGACCAGGAAGCAAAGCGTACCTTGCACCCCCCGTCACGCCGGCTCACCACCCGTCGTCAACGAGCTAACTACCCATTCTCCGCCTGCCTGCTCCTGATTGGCTGGTGTATCGCCGACAGCACACCTGCACCTGCACTCACGCCCTCTACCTGAGTCGACGTCTGGGCCAGCTCAAGCCGTCCTCCTCAGAATATTCCTGTGCTCTTAGAAGTTGACATCTCTCTCTGGTATACTAAGCCCTGGCTGTCGTATACTAAGGGAGGTGGCAGCTATAGCCAATATTCTCAGCACCTGATATTTATTGTCTTGCACATTATTTTATTGTAGAGTAAATTTTCATATCTAGTAATTATTCATGTTGTTTTGTTTGTTGACTTGTTTTGAATTTTATGTCAGCCAAGGGATTGTCTTTGTTCATATTTTGTTTTCTAAAGTAATTAAAATTTCATTGTTTATATTTTGTGTTTTGCGTGTCTTCCCATTACTTTACCACAGACAAACAGGCAAGCAGTCTCTTTTCTTTATGTAAGTGTGACCAGGCATTGACACCTGCCATTGGAGGACTGCCGAACATCAACACTCCAACACTTTACCGTCACAGTGTACTTGTGGGGGGTACGGTGGGGGGTATGTGTATGGAATACGTAATCCTTATCATATCTTTAATGTGTACTCACCTATTTGTGCTTGCGGGGGTTTAGCTTCGGCTCTTCGGTCCAGTCTCTCAACTGTTAATCAACTGGTTGATAGATTCCTGGGCCTATTGGGCTCTATCATATCTACATTTGAAACTGTGTATGGAGTCAGCCTCCACAACATCACTGCCTAATGCATTCCATCTGTTAACTAATCTGACACTGAAAAAGTTTTTTTCTAACGTCTCTGTGGCTCATCTGTGTACTAACTTTCCACTTGTGTCCCCTTGTTCGTGTTCCACCTGTACTAAAGTGTTTGTCTTTGTCCACCTCGTCAATTTCCCTGAGAATTTTGGAGGTGGTTATCATGTCTCCCCTTACTATTTCGTCTTCCATGGACGTGAGTTTCAGCTAATTTAGCCTTTTCTAAAACTCATCACTCTCAGTTCCGGTACGAGTCTGGTGACATACCGCATAATCTTCTCTTTGTATTGTGTTTAACTAAGTATAGACTCCAAGCTGGAGCTGCATATTCTAGGATTGGTCTGACATAAGTAGTATACAGGGTCCTGGATGATTCCTTACATAAGATTCTAAAGGCAGTTCTTCTCTTGGTCAGTCTAGCATATGTCGCTGATGATATCCTTTTGATGTGGACCTCTGGGGACAAGTTCGGTGTGATATCAACCCCCAGATGTTTTTATCTAATTGACTCTTGCAGGATTTCACTTCCCAGATGGTTCCTTGTGTTCAGTATTCTGCTCCCTTCGCATAATTTCATTACTTTGCACTTTCCTGAGTTGAACTTTATTAGCCATTTTCTAGACCATTCCTCTACCCTGTCCAGGTCGTCCTGTAGTCTCTGTCTATCATCATCTATCTTGATTCTTCTCATAATTTTTTCATCATCAGTAAACAGTGTGTGTGTACTCACCTAGTTGTGCTTGCGGGGGTTGAGCTCTGGCTGTTTGGTCCTGCCTCTCAACCGTCAATCAACAGGTGTACAGTTTCCTGAGCCTATTTGGGCTTGTGGGGAAACTCCAGGCAGCTAGTCTCTTTTTTTAAATTGACTTTAATAAGATAAAGTTATGTCTTATTTATTTTTCTTAGTAAGTAAGAATTAATTGAGTGAACTGTATATACTTGTAAACTGCCTGAAATTATCTCACACTAATGGGAGGGACAATTGGTAGCCTAAACCACTTTGCTATGGCTCCTTCTTAAACTACCGATTGTTTACCTTTTATTATTATAATATTATACCACATGTGGTGGTTCACTTATCATTATCATACCACATATGGTGGTCTAATCTACTAGTAATAATTTCTAATTATGACTACTAATACTGATATAAATGGCTTAGCTGTGCCAGTAGTGGGGGCCTGCTAAGGCGTTTTGTTGTTGCATCCAGATTGGGTGTGGCTCTGTGCCTCCTTGTGCCACGTAATGGCGGCTGGTGGGAAGGACAAGGCTTGGCAAACAAGTAGTTAATAATGTGTATGAACCAACTGTCTGCATAGATTCTTGCTGCTCCTCTCACCATTTACCTGTATGGGAATGCAAGGAATTAATCAAAGTTCCCTATACATATCAATTACAGGTATGACATGAAGTGTGAGGGCTGTAATGGAGTACACGTACATTGTGTTTGTTTTTGTCCTGTATTATGACCGACTTGTTTATAATTGAAAAAATGTGCGCACTAATTTCAAATACAATACTTGATAAGCCGGATACGGTCGTTGTTGTGATGTTGATAGGCTGTGTTGCTGGTTGTTGACACGTAATTGGGGTGTCTAGTTGTTTCACCAGCTCTGGAGCCAAATACAGCGTATGGCTGTTTCTTTGTTATTGTTCTGTAGCTGGGAGCGTCGGCCAGTGACTCGCTAATGCCCTGAGGCTGGTTCATTCCTCAAAGTAATTTTACATTAACAATGGAACCAAGCTACCTTACGGTGTTAATAATTATATTCAGTCTTGTTGATTACTTTTTTGCTAAATCTAGATACAAAACTATTCTATAAACAATATTTAATAATGTAATATTTAATAAACGCCTAGTTAAATAGTTAAACGCCTAGAAAGAGACTCTTTCTAGGCGTTTAACGATGCATAAGCAACAGGGCTCCATTAAGGAACATATAATCTCTTCCCACAACCAAACCATCGCCAGAGAAATCCTAGTAAACAACACAGAAATCATCGATAGATACAGCGATAGCAGGCGGCTTGACGTTTGCGAGGCACTACACATCAAGAAGTCAACACCAGCAATCAACAGCCAATTATTGCACAACTATATTCTACCCACCTCAAGACTCCGCTCCAATATAGAAGCATCAAGAAATATGGACCAATAGGCTTTCTACAAACACTTCTATTCAATATCCATTGCTTCGTGTTCTGTCTTGTGTTGATGAAATTAATACCCTATTAATACTCTTGTTCTGTCTTGTGTTGATGAAATTAATACCCTATTAATACCACATTTTGTTCTGTCTTGTGTTAATGCCACATCACCCCTTCCACCTCACTCAAATGTAGATATAAAATCGGAGATACGTAAGTTCTATTCAGTTGTGTATTTGTGAACTAAAGTCTTTGAAAATGTAATAAGTTTTACGAAACGCGCCCGTGTCGCATCAGACTAGAAATAAAAATGAATTTTGGAGAATTGATTTTTGATTTACCTCCAACAGTGAAGCGTAATGTACGAAAGATTGAGAAAATTCGTGTTAGAATTATTAATCTTACTTTTTCGGTCATTATATATATATATATATATATATATATATATATATATATATATATATATATATATATTATATATATATATATATATATATATATATATATATATATATATATATATATATATATATATATATATATATATATATATATATATATATGGGTGAACTATGGTCCAGGGTGAACTATCGCAACCAAAAACAATCAAACAAGTGGATTGGCAGTGTGGATCATTTGAACTGCAGTGAGGGCCAACAAGGGCGCCCTGAGGGGCTCCCTCGGTTATGGTGGTGGGGGTCGGGGGTGGGGGGATGGGGTGTTGTTGTGCGGTCAGTCGAGGGGGGTGACCAGTGTGTAAGTGTTTATGAAAATATCCCTCAAAAATAGATACCTCGGCTCTCGGGAAACTGGTATCGTGTTTTAAGTGCATCGAGTCCACAGTGAACCAGTTTATATTGTGCAGTGATATATCACGAGATTATACAAACGTGTTAGTGTCACCCCTCTGACCCCCCCCCCCCCCTCCCCATACCCGCTAGTGTGTACCGTCACCCAACCCAAGAGTCACCCTCTCCCTCCAGCCCCACCCCCAACCGCGACCGCTACCTCCCTGTGTCCACCCCCTCACGCTACGTCCGCCCAGCGCCCACCCAGCGCCCGCCCAGCGCCCGCCCAGCGCTCGCCCAGCGCCCACTCAGCCTTCGCCCAGCGCCCGCCCAGCGCCCACCCAGCGCCCGCCCAGCGCCCACCCAGCCTTCGCCCAGCGCCCGCCCAGCGCCCGCCTGGCGCCCGCCTGGCGCCCGCCCAGCGCCCGCCTGGCGCCCACCCAGGGCTCTCCCAGCGCTCGCCGATGTCGCAGGTCACGACTGACAGCCAGGCTTCTCTCAGCCAAGAGGAGCCATCAATCGACGACAGGTATGGCACATGCCAAGTGTGTGACAAGGTGTGGAGACTCAAGCGTAACGGAGATGTGCGCAAGCATGCTCACAACGGAACCGATTGTCCGGGTATGTGGCGCCCTCCCAAAGAGGGTATCAATCAAGGCCCCACTCCAGCAGTCAGGGAAAACACCTCCAACAGCTTCATTTCGACTGAGAATCTACTAGAGGCCATCAAAGCAACATCGGTTGGAACCTTGTAGCACATCCCTAAAGCTGCCCGGCCCCAGGCAGCAGCCAAACTATCCAGCCTCTTGAAAAAGGTCAATGACTCCCCCGGAACCATCCAAGAATGGCACAACCTTTTCCTGTTTGGTAACATATGCCTAGCTCTCCCTGCAAGGAGAGACAACTCACTAGCTTCCTAGGTCATTATGGCTATAAATAGTTTTCCTAGAGAGGACAACAAGGCACCCCTCCCCACCCGTGCCAAAAACACCCACGGTAGGAAAGGTATCAACAGCAGAACTGAGGCATCCAAAATCAGAGCAACAGTCAGCAAGAAAATAGAAGAAGGCAACACAATAGGGGCGATCAGAGTCATCACCAGTGAAGACATAGTTGCCACCAGGGATGCCCATACAGCACAAGCCCTGAGGGAAAAACACCCACCCAGAGCTCCTCGTGACGACAGTGTTCCCCTAGTCGGTGTCACCAGACCAGAACCCCTGTATGTGCTCGAATCCATGGTGCATAAAGCAGCTTTATCCTTCCCACCAGGATCAGCAGGTGGGTTCACAGGACTACGACCCAACCATATCAAACAAATGTTCAACCCTGAACTGGGAGACATTGCACAGGACCTCCTGGTGGAACTAACTAGATTCGCCAACACATGTCTAGCTGGCAACATACCAGAGACCATACGGTCTCTCTTTTTTTGGCGCTACCCTCTGTGCCCTGAGGAAAAAAAGATGGAGGAATCAGACCGATAGCTGTGGGCAATTCACTCCGGCGTCTCGTCGCTAAGGCTGCTGCTAGAGCAGTTAGTCAGGCAGCAGCCGACATGCTGAAGCCAAAACAGCTTGGGTTTGGCATTCCCCAAGGGTGTGAGGCCGCGGCTCATGCAGCTAGAGCCTACATTGCCAACATTACGAATGAAAAAGCCCTGATAAAGCTGGACTTCAAAAATGCTTTCAATCTGGTTAGAAGGGATGCAGTACTCAGTGCAGTTTATCGCCTTTTTCCTTCCCTCTACCCGTTTGTAAACTCATGCTACAGCAAGAATCCTACTCTGCTTTTCGGGGAACATGAAATTGAATCACAAGAAGGTGTCCAACAGGGTGACCCCCTTGCTCCTTTTCTTTTCTGCCTAGTTATCAAGGAAGTCACCGATAACCTGTCCAGTGAGCTCAACATTTGGTTTTTGGACGATGGTACTCTAGCCGGCTCCTCAGCCTCACTCTTGGACGACATAAGAATAATTCAGGAGCAAGGAGCAAGCCTAGGCCTCACTCTGAACCCTTCCAAGTGCGAAATAACCTCCACCAACCAGCACATAATAGAGCAAGTAAAGGTTGTTTTGCCTGACATTCATACAACCAACCCTGAGGACAGCACACTCCTAGGTGCTCCTCTTGGAAGGAATGCCATCGACGGGGTCCTTGGTAAGAAGATCACTGACCTGAAGAGGATGAACGAGAGGATTGAAGACATCGATGCTCATGATGCACTTTACCTCATCACCAGATGCTTGTTCCTCCCCAGGCTGACCTACTTTCTAAGATGTTCGCCATCTTTCAACAATATTAAATTAGAAGAGTACGACAGCTTGCTGAAATCAACACTAGAAAAAGCCCTCAATCTTTCCCTCAGCGACTTACAGTGGAAACAGGCCTCCCTTCCTGCCAGACTCGGGGGCCTTGGCGTGCGCACAGCAACACAAATTGCTGTATCAGCGTTCCTGTCCTCTTCAGTGGGGTCTGACAACTTGGTGAAGGAAATCCTACCTGAGCACCTAGTTCAACAGGCAGGGGTACATGATCCCAGCTTCACAGACTGCACAACCAAATGGGTCTCTCTCGCAGGACCAGCACCCCAACCACCGCCTTCTGAAGCCCGTAAGCAATCCAGCTGGGATCACCCCATTGCCGACCAAGAAGCTGCGACTTTGCTAGAAGCTGCGACAACACCATATGACACTGCCCGACTCAAAGTTGTAGCAGCTCCCCATGCAGGTGATTTCCTATTAGCAACCCCAATGTCAGCAACCGGCACTCGTCTCACACCGCAGGCCCTCCAAATTGCCGTGGCTCTCCGCCTCGCTGCCCCAATCCACACCGAATACAGGTGTATTTGCGGCGAGGCAGAGGCTGACAGATACGGACGGCACGGCCTTCTCTGCCAAAGGACAGGAGGATGGCATGCAAGACACGGCGAGGTCAATGACGTTATTAAGAGAAGCCTTACCACAGCCGGTTGTCCAGCAGAGAGAGAGCCCCGTTACCTAATGTCCCGCAACTCTTAAGAGCCTGTCGGTCGCCCAGACGGAATCACGGTGAACCCCTGGAAGAATGGTAGACAGTTGGTGTGGGACTACACTTGCGTTTCAACTTTAGCCAATACCTATGTTGACGTCAGTGCTACACAAGCAGGAGGAGCTGCCAATCACTGGGAAGCGGCCAAGTCATGTAAATACAGAGACCTTGAGCACCACTACAATTTTGTCCCCATTGCCTCAGAGACACTTGGTGCCTGGGGTAAAAGTGCTGCTAGCTTTTTGAAGAAGTTGGGTTCTAAGTTAATAGAAACAACTAGAAACCCTAGAGCTGCCAGTTTTCTTTTTCAGCGCCTTAGTGTGGCAATCCAGAGAGGAAATGCTCACTGCATCCATGGTTCCTGCCCGCCATCTGAGGAGCTGGAAGAGCTGTACAACTTGTGACAAGGAGCCTTGCACCCTGCATGTAATCAATATTGTAACTTTTTTGTGTAATGACATTTTCAAATAAAGTTAGATAAATATACACACATACCAAAAGAATAGGGGTGGTAGGAGAAGAAAATATCAAAGTGTTCAGTGAGGATCCACAAGGTCTTCTCTGAGTACTCTTTATTTTCTTCTACGAGGCTATGGGTCCCAACACTTGCACCAGAGGTGGTACCCCTTCTAGTATATATATATATATATATATATATATATATATATATATATATATATATATATATATATATATATATATATATATATTCGTATATTTTGGTAGCAGTCTTTCCTGTAGACATATATTATTAAATATGACCGAAAAAGTAAGATTAGTAAATCTAACACGAATTTTCTCGATCTTTCGTAGGTTTCTTTTCAGTGTTTGTGGTAATTCAAAAATCAATTCTCCAAAATTCATTTTTATTTCTATTCTGACGCGACACTTGAGCGCGTTTCGTAAAACTTATTACATTTTCAAAGACTTTAGTTTACACATACACAACTGAATAGAACTTACACATCTTCCATTTGTTTATATCTACATTTGAGTGAGGTGGATGGGGTGAGGTGGTATTAATAGGGTATTAAATTCATCAACACAAGACAAAACACGAAACAATGGGTATTGAATGGAAGTTATTGTAGAAAGCCTATTGGTCCATATTTCTTGATGCTTCTATATTGGAGCGGAGTCTTGAGGTGGGTAGAATATAGTTGTGCATTAATTGGCTGTTGATTGCTGGTGTTGACTTCTTAATGTGTAGTGCCTCGCAAATGTCAAGCCGCCTGCTATCGCTGTATCTATCGATGATTTCTGTGTTGTTTACTAGGATTTCTCTGGCGATGGTTTGGTTGTGGGAAGAGATTATATGTTCCTTAATGGAGCCCTGTTGCTTATTCATCGTTAAACGCCTAGAAAGAGATGTTGTTGTCTTCCCTATATACTGTTTTTTTTGGAGCTTACAGTCCCCAAGAGGGCATTTGAAGGCATAGACGACATTGTTCTCTTTTAAAGCGCTCTGCTTTGTGTCTGGAGAGTTTCTCATGAGTAGGCTGGCCGTTTTTCTGGTTTTATAGTAAATCGTCAGTTGTATCCTCTGATTTTTGTCTGTAGGGATAACGTTTCTATTAACAATATCTTTCAGGACCCTTTCCTCCGTTTTATGAGCTGTGGAAAAGAAGTTCCTGTAAAATAGTCTAATAAGGGGTATAGGTGTTGTGTTAGTTGTCCCTTCAGAGGTTGCATGGCGTTTCACTTTCCTCCTTATGATGTCTTCGACGAAACCATTGGAGAAGCCGTTGTTGACTAGGACCTGCCTTACCCTACAGCGTTCTTCGTCGACTTGCTTCCATTCTGAGCTGTGGCTGAGAGCACGGTCGACATAAGCGTTAACAACACTCCTCTTGTACCTGTCTGGGCAGTCGCTGTTGGCATTTAGGCACATTCGTATGTTCGTTTCCTTAGTGTAGACTGCAGTGTGGAAACCTCCGCTCTTTTCCATGACTGTTACATCTAGAAAGGGCAGCTTCCCATCCTTTTCCATCTCGTAAGTGAAACGCAGCACGGAACTCTGCTCAAATGCCTCTTTCAGCTCCTGTAGATGTCTGACATCAGGTACCTGTGTAAAAATGTCGTTAACATACCTGCAGTATATGGCCGGTTTCAAGTGCATGTCGACTAAGACTTTTTGCTCGATGGTACCCATGTAGAAGTTTGCAAACAGGACACCTAGGGGAGAACCCATGGCGACCCCATCTACTTGCTTATACATGTGCCCATCCGCGCTCAAGAAGGGTGCCTCTTTAGTTCAAGCTTGGAGTAGTTTCCTTAGAATATTTTCTGGTATGTCAAGAGGAGTACAGGCTGGATCACGATACACTCTGTCGGCTATCATCCCGATTGTCTCGTCCACAGGTACGTTGGTAAACAGTGATTCTACGTCCAATGAGGCTCTTATCCCTGTGGCCATTCTTATCCCATACGTCATTCTTAAAAAAGACGAATATCTGGCGAAAATGAACCTCATACTCTCTGACCAAACTAAATTCCAAAGGGTAACAAAGGACACTACAGCCGAATTGAAAGCAAAGGTCAATAAACTGATCGAAACTGTGAACGCCAAGAAATCCGGACTCCACCTGCCAAAGATCATTGGGGAATATAAACCTGGATATGCGTATGGAAATGTCAAGACACACAAGCCTGGAAACCCACTTCGGCCAATCATTAGCCAGATACCCACACCCACGTACAGACTGGCGAAGTGACTCAACGGCCTGCTGACTCCTTATGTCCCTTGCGCCTTCAGCCCGAAGTCTCCAAAGGAATGTGTTGACTTACTGCGGGGCACATGGGCCACAGGGATAAGAGCCTCATTGGACGTAGAATCACTGTTTACCAACGTACCTGTGGACGAGACAATCGGGATGATAGCCGACAGAGTGTATCGTGATCCAGCCTGTACTCCTCTTGACATACCAGAAAATATTCTAAGGAAACTACTCCAAGCTTGTACTAAAGAGGCACCCTTCTTGAGCCCGGATGGGCACATGTATAAGCAAGTAGATGGGGTCGCCATGGGTTCTCCCCTAGGTCTCCTGTTTGCAACCTTCTACATGGGTACCATCGAGCAAAAAGTCTTAGTCGACATGAACTTGAAACCGGCCATATACTGCAGGTATGTTGACGACATTTTTACACAGGTACCTGATGTCAGACATCTGCAGGAGCTGAAGGAGGCATTTGAGCAGAGTTCTGTGCTGCGTTTCACTTACGAGATGGAAAAGGATGGGAAGCTGCCCTTTCTTGATGTAACAGTCATGGAAAAGAGCGGAGGTTTCCACACTGCAGTCTACACTAAGGAAACGAACATAGGAATGTGCCTAAATGCCAACAGCGACTGCCCAGACTGGTACAAGAGGAGTGTTGTTAACGCTTATGTCGACCGTGCTCTCAGCCACAGCTCAGAATGGAAGCAAGTCGACGAAGAACTCTGTAGGGTAAGGCAGGTCCTAGTCAACAACGGCTTCTCCAATGGTTTCGTCGAAGACATCATAAGAAGGAAAGTGAAACGCCATGAAACCTCTGAAGGGACAACTAACACAACACCTATACCCACTATTAGACTATTTTACAGGAACTTCTTTTCCACAGCTCATAAAACGGAGGAAAGGGTCCTGAAAGATATTGTTAATAGAAACGTTATCCCTACAGACAAAAATCACAGGATACAAATGACAATTTACTATAAAACAAGAAAAACGGCCAGCCTACTCATGAGAAACACTCCAGACACAAAGCAGAACGCTTTAAAAGAGACCAACGTCGTCTATGCCTTCAAATGCCCTCTTGGGGACTGTAAACTCCAAAAAAAACAGTATATAGGCAAGACTACAACATCTCTTTCTAGGCGTTTAACGATGCATAAGCAACAGGGCTCCATTAAGGAACATATAATCTCTTCCCACAACCAAACCATCGCCAGAGAAGTCTTAGTAAACAACACAGAAATCATCGATAGATACAGCGATAGCAGGCAGCTTGACGTTTGCGAGGCACTACACATTAAGAAGTCAACACCAGCAATCAACAGCCAATTATTGCACAACTATATTCTACCCACCTCAAGACTCCGCTACAATATAGAAGCATCAAGAAATATGGACCAATAGGCTTTCTACAATCACTTCCATTCAATACCCATTGTTTCGTGTTCTGTCTTGTGTTGATGAATTTAATACCCTATTAATACCACCTCACCCCATCCACCTCACTCAAATGTAGATATAAACAAATCGAAGATGTGTAAGTTCTATTCAGTCGTGTATGTGTAAACTAATGTCTTTGAAAATGTAATAAGTTTTACGAAACGTGCTCAAGTGTCGCGTCAGACTAGAAATAAAAATGAATTTTGGAGAATTGATTTTTGAATTACCACAAACAGTGAAAAGAAACCTACGAAAGATCGAGAAAATTCGTGTTAGAATTATTAATCTTACTTTTTCGGTCATATTTAATAATATATATATATATATATATATTCTTAGCATCAGGGCTTAGCTGAAAGAGGAGTTCTCCAAAACTCATTTTCGTAATTTCAAGTGAAGAAAAAAGTGAATTACTATAGAAAGTATTACACTTTCAAATTACACAGCAGTTTCAAATTACGACGCTTTATACCGAAAATATACAAATTACTGAAAACTTCGATGAGTCATATTTTGCCCCCCCCCCCCCCACCTGCAGTTTTTAAAATATCTGATAAATAAAAAATTTTACTCCTGAGCGTCATTTTTGAGCCGAGTTTTGGCTCTCTTCACCTATTTGCAGTTTCATAAAACGAGTTTTCATACCGAAAATATTCCAATTACTGAAAACGGCGATGGGTCATATTTTGCCCCCCCCCCTCCCCCTTGCTGTTTTTAAAATATCTGAAATATCTGAAATTTGATTCTTGAGCGTCACTTTTGAGCCGAATTCTGGCTTTCTGCACCTTTATGCAGTTTCAACTTACGAATTTTTATTCCGGAAACATTCCAATTACTGAAAACTGCGATTGGTCACATTTGGTCCAAACCCAACTGCAGTTTTCAAAATATCGGAAATTTGACTCCTGAGCGTCATTTTTGAGCCGAATTCTGGCTCTCTGCACCTATTTGCAGTTTCAAACTACGACTTTTTATACCGAAAATATGCCAAAAACTGAAAACGGCGATGGGTCATATTCCCCCCCCCCCTTCAGTTTACAAAAATCTGAAATATCCGAAATTTGATTCTTGAGCGTCATTTTTTAGCTGAATTCTGTCTCTGAACCAATTTGTAGTTTCAAGTTACGATATTTTATACCGATAATATGCCAATTACTGAATACGGCGATCGGTCATATTTTGCCCGAACCCCCCTGCAGTTTTCAAAATATCTGAAATATCGAAAATTTGACTGCTGAGCGTCAATTTTGAGCTGAATTCTAGGTCTCTGCACATGTTTGCAGTTTCAAATTACGAATTTTTATAAAAAAAAATATGCCAATTACTGAAAACGGCGATGGGTCATGTTTGGCCCAATCCCGACTGCAGTTTTCAAAATATCTGAAATTTGACTCCTAGGCGTCATACGCCCTCGGGGCCGGTAGGGCGCTCGGGGCAGGATGCGCGAGTTGCCGCAAATATATTTTTGTTCATTTTTTGCGCACAGTTCCAAATACATTTTATATGCTTTTACTTGCTAATCCTATGGATAATGAACACGTACTCTATATTATGGCCGTAGAACATCCGTGCTGTCCTATTGTGTTACGTCCATGACACGTGTACACTTATCCGGCACATATTTCCATTGTATCTCGCTAATTTATGTATATATACAGTCCATTTACACACTCTACACTATATACATTCACCATCAACACGCAGAACTCCGCGAGTGTCAGCTGCCACACCCTCACTCCTCCATCATCCAGTCTCTCCCTCACTCTTCCAATATCCAGTCTCTCCCTCACTCCTCCAACATCTTACTCCCCAACATTGCTCCTTCCACCATACTGTTATTGTTTGTATTACACTACTTACACATGTTATCTACTTATTTATATGTTTTATTCACTCGAACTATGTAAGTAAGCCAAACTTTACAGTGGCCACCATACCCTGCATGAGAAATCACACAGCAGCCAGCAGACGACGCAACGATTACGTCACCTTCCTCACCAAAATAGCTCCTCCTGTTTCTGTTACTACACTATATACACACATTGTACATACCCATGTACAAATGTGTTCACCATAGCGAAGTTATACAAGTTATATATATTTTTTGACATTTTTGGTGTGGTCTCATGCTGAACAGCAGTGCTGTGAGCTCATGCTGCGTGCGCCGGCCTTGGTTGCTCACTCAATACTGAGTCTCTCTCACCCTGGAATGTGGACCACGATTTTGTTTCAAGATGGCGTCTGTTTACAAGAGCCCCTGAGGAAGGTGATGTGAACCCCATGTAGCCGCGGGAGTTTTGAATGAACGTGAAAAATACAAATACCTGGAGGCACGTAGCGCACCCGAGACGTGGGCCTGCAGGCGCATTGCGCAGTTAAAGGGTTAATAACAATTCCAGTTCCCAGAATAGCAAGATTACAGAAAAGACATGTGACCATAATTCCGTAGAAGACATTACCGCAGGTATACCGGCAGTCGGGATTAGAGGTGACATGGTCAGGAGGTCAAGAAGGAAAAAAGGACTGAATCCAGGATAGCAGCCTTACGGGCTCACCATAGCCCGTGCTACATAGACATTTCGTTCTGAGTAGCTAAATCTGAAACAACAACAACAGGATAGCAGCCATCCACACAGCACCACTCCTGTGCCAGGTAAGTCCACTTCGGGCTCACCATAGCCCGTGCTACTTGTCCCGCTCCTGTGCCAGGTAAGTTACAGGCTCACCATAGCCCGTGCTACTTGGAACTTGTTCCGAGTAGCTGAATCTATAACAACAACAACAACAACGGATAGCAGCCTCATTAGACGTTGAGATGTAAGTCACGTCCTAATCACACACTCAGACTTTGACAAAGCACTCAAGAGAGTGTGAAAGACTTGGAGTAAATTCCTTTCATGACTTTCACGAATACTGAAGTGAAAGTTTTATCCAAATTGAACCTCGTTAATGTGCGTAAATAGCAAGAGGATATATAGCGAGTTTCATTTATATAATGGATCATGAGTTAGTGTGTGACTCTATATAAGAATCAAATGCATTGTTATAATATAGGACCTATATATAACCCAAATACAAAGCTGGTAGCTAGCAAACCTCGAACATTTTTATAATATTCAAGAAATAAATTTTGACAAGGCTGCCAGTATTAGAGAAGGAACGTTGTAACACTTATGTAAAATTTGAATATCCCGAGACAAAAATATAGGTAAATGAAATCTGGATTAGTTTAAACATACAGTGTTAAGCTGTTCTTATAGTAAACATAGAAATTTTGTAAAATAAATTACACAGTGCAGAAGGCAAGTGACCTGGGACTTAATGTGGGGACAATTGTAGCTACAATACAACGAGATGAACTCAACTCCTTAATATAAATTTATAATTCTGGTGTCTTAAAGGGCAGCTCAGAGGGGGACATGATAAGACGAAGAAGTTGGAGTATAAATGTACAGGGGCCTCTGAGAGCACTCTGTGCGAGAGAGACAGGTAAGTTAAGGTAATTATTAGGGGAAAGCTATAAGCACTGTTACTAAATAGACTGGGCGAGAGGGAAGAAGGTATTAATGGAACGGCATCGAGGGGACGCAGGAGGGGAATAAGCTAGATGAGGAAGGTTATGAAGGCGATACAGAACATAAAAAAATAAGAAGACGAGGAGGTGAAAGGGATAAGAGAAGACAGACGGGATGAGTAGAGAAGCTGGAGACTTAAGGACTGAAGAGTTTATAGAATACCGGAGGATGGCAGGTACCTGGAATGCTGTTGAAGACTGTGAGCTACAGACTGAGGGACAGCAGAGAGAGTGTGGGAATACGGGACACTAGTAACAACAGGAGATAGGTGCAGACTGCTGGAAAATGGTGACTATGGAAGGCTAAAGAAGTTCCAGAGAATAGGGGGGCTAGGAGACTGTTGGAGACTATAGGAGACTAATAGACTGTAGGAGAATGAAGAACTACAGAAGGCTGGTCGACTGTAGAAGACTGGTAGACTGTTGGAGAGCTGTGGAAGACTGGCAGACTGTAGGAGGCTAGAGAACTCTAGAAGAATGGTCGACTGTAGGAGACTGGTAGACTATAGGAGAATACATAACTGCAGGAGACTGGTATACTGTAGGAGCCTAGTAGACTGTAGGAGACTGGTAGACTGTAGGAGCCTAGTAGACTGTAGGTGACTGGTAGACTGTAGGAGCCAAGTAGTCTGTAGGAGACTGGTAGACTGCAGGAGCCAAGTAGACTGTAGGAGACTGGTATACTGTAGGAGCCTAGTAGACTGTAGGATACTGGTAGACTGTAGGAGCCTAGAAGACTGTAGGTGACTGGTAGACTGTAGGAGCCAAGTAAACTGTAGGAGCCAAGTAAACTGTAGGAGCCAAGTAAACTGTAGGAGACTGGTAGACTGTAGGAGCCAAGTAGACTGTAGGAGCCTGGTAGACTGCATGAGACTGGAAAACTGCAGAAGACTGGTAGACTGTAGGAGCCTAGTAGACTGTAAGACAGTGGTAGACTGTAGGAGCCAAGTAGACTGTAGGAGACTGGTAGACTGTAGGAGCCAAGTAGACTGCAGAAGACTGGTAGACTGTAGGAGCCTAGTAGACTGTAAGACAGTGGTAGACTGTAGGAGCCAAGTAGACTGTAGGAGCCAAGTAGACTGTAGGAGCCAAGTAGACTGTAGGAGCCAAGTAGACTGTAGGAGCCAAGTAGACTGTAGGAGACTGGTAGACTGTAGGAGCCAAGTAGACTGTAGGAGACTGGTAGACTGTAGGAGCCAAGTAGACTGGTAGACTATAGGAGCCAAGTAGACTGTAGGAGACTGGTAGACTATAGGAGCCAAGGAGACTGGTAGACTGCAGGAGACTGGTGTTATGATCGCCGTCTAATAACAATCCTTTCCGGCCTTAGGAGTAATTTTTACCAAACCAGAAAGATCGCAGACGACCCAAACTGTGATCTGAGTTAAAAAGGAACGAGTCTGGAGCACGATCTGTGTTTAAGCTGCAGCTGTTTATATTAATGTCAGTGTATGTTTATATTATTATTATGTACTTGTGGATTATGTTTATATATTTCATATTTCCTTATGTTGTTGTTGAGTGGGTGAAGTGCTTGTATGACGCTTGTAGGCTGGCCAGCCCGTGTCTGTGTGTGTGATAGCGTCAGACCAGCCAACCTTAGCTGGGGGGTTTCTGACCATACTTTATCTTGTATATATTCATAATGCTATTTTTATGTAAGCCGAACATCTGCGCATGTTCAAGACTTAATGTTATTTAATTTAGTGTATTTACAGTTTGTTGTCTTTTCTCCGAGAGTGCGTATTAACGTATTAAACATTAGTACTACTTACTAACACACATGTAATGTTTAGCTGACTTGCGGAGACAGACAAGCTGCAAGTCGTTACTTGTCCTGAGGTATTGGTGGGTTAACATGTACTGTGTTGTGCTCTGATGAGCCATTGTATAATGGGTATATATATATTTTAGCTGATAAGGTAGATTTGTGATTATTGTAGATAGGCGCTCCTCAATTTTATTACCATATTTTCAATCTGTAACGCTTGTCGTGAAGTGACGTGTATTTAATTTCTGTTTGGAGTCTTATTCATTATTCCATGTCATTTTGGGCTCTAGCTTTTGTGAAGAGCTCATCCAACGTACCTGTGGATGAAACAATCGGGATGATAGCCGACAGAGTGTATCGTGATCCGGCCTGTACTCCTCTTGACATACCAGAAAACATTCTAAGGAAACTACTTCAAGCTTGTACTAAAGAGGCACCCTTCTTGAGCCCGGATGGGCACATGTATAAGCAAGTAGATGGGGTCGCCATGGGTTCTCCCCAAGGTGTCCTGTTTGCGAACTTCTACATGGGTACCATGGAACAAAAGGTCTTAGTCGACATGAACTTGAAACCGGCCATATACTGCAGGTATGTTGACGACATTTTTACACAGGTACCTGATGTCAGACATCAGCAGGAGCTGAAGGAAGCATTTGAGCGGAATTCTGTGTTGCGTTTCACTTACGAGATGGAGAAGGATGGGAAGCTGCCCTTTCTAGATGTAACAGTCATGGAAAGGAGCGGAGGTTTCCACACTGCAGTCTACACTAAGGAAACAAACATAGGAATGTGCCTCAAATGCCGACAGTGACTGCCCAGACAGGTACAAGAGGAGTGTCGTTAACGTTTATGTCGACCTTGCTCTCAGCCACAGCTCAGGATGGAAGCAATTCGGTGAAGAACTCTGTAGGGTAAGGCAGGTCCTAGTCAACAACGGCTTCTCCAATGGTTTCGTTGAAGACATCATAAGAAGGAAGGTGAAACGCCATGCAACCTCTGAAGAGACAACTAACACAACACCTGTACCCCCTATTAGACTATTTTACAGGAACTTCTTTTCCACAGCTCATAAAACGGAGGAAAGGGTCCTGAAAGATATTGTTAATAGAAACGTTATCCCTACAGACAAAAATCAGAAGATACAATTGACGATCTACTATAAAACCAAGAAAACTGCCAACCTACTCATGAGAAACTCCACAGACACAAAGCAGAACGCTTTAAAAGAGACCAACGTCGTCTAAGCCTTCAAATGCCCACTTGGAGACTGTAAGCCTCAAAAAACTCAGTATATAGGCAAGACAACAACATCTCTTTCCAGGCGTTTAACGATGCATAAGCAACAGGGCTTCATTAAGGAACATATAATCTCTTCCCACAACCAAACCATCACCAGAGAAATCTTAGCAAGCAGCACAGAAATCATCGATGGATACAGCGATAGCAGGCGGCTTGACATCTGCGAGGCACTATGTCACCACCCTTGAGACTAAATAAGGTTCTTCTCCCCACAGTGTAAAGAAATGATAATAAATCGGCCATGCCAACAGATGTCTAGTGGTATAATTACATCACTGCATAAAATGGAGAACAATATATTTATGCTAAGGGGGACAAACATAACA
Source organism: Procambarus clarkii (assembly GCF_040958095.1). Classification (NCBI taxonomy): domain Eukaryota; kingdom Metazoa; phylum Arthropoda; class Malacostraca; order Decapoda; family Cambaridae; genus Procambarus; species Procambarus clarkii. Next base: position 389,565 of record NW_027189244.1, read on the forward strand.
ACAATTAAATGTATAAATAATAGCCAGAAATATTCTTCAACATGTAATATCATAGAATGAAATTAATTATTGAGACATGAGCAATATCACCAGAACATGGATTAATCAATAGTAATACTCAAATCATCTAACCAGATAATTAACATTTATATGGGCTAAAATAACAGTGACCAATGACTTAGCTTAACACACAACTCCTCTCGACAACAGCCGAAACGCTACTGCCCACGCTTTGGTCCGCAGGCCAAACGTCGACTAAACGTCTACCAAAAAATCAACTAAACGTCCACATGAACATTGTGGACATTTTAATAACAAAATGCAGCACTAATATTCAAAACATTGTCAAACTAAAGAGTAGTAAACACTGGTATAACATTCCAGACAATAATACGGCAACCAAATATGGGAATAAATCAAGGTAAAACTATAGACACTCGATTGACAACAATGTTCCCACACTGGCCATATCCAAATATGGTCAACCGCCCACACGGAGAAACTACATGAGAAATCTAACACCAAAAGCCTCACACACACTGCACAGCATGCTATGTTATATATATATAACATACAAAATCTTATATCATACAACTGGATGCAATATTAATTAGAGAACAAGACAATACAGTAATATGAGAATCAGGAGTAATGGCAGAATCTTAGTAAGATTCGTGACACACTACACATCAAGAAGTCAACACCAGCAATCAACAGCCAATTAATGCACAACAATATTCTACCCACTTCAAGACTCCGCTCCAATATAGAAGCATCAAGAAATATGGGCCAATAGGCCCTCTGCAATTACGTCCATTCAATACCCATTGTTTCGTGTACTGTCTTGTGTTGAAAGTTTGTTTTCACCTCATCCAAAACTGTTGTAACATATCACCTCACCCAAATGCAGGGATAAAAAAAATCGAATATATATATATATATATATATATATATATATATATATATATATATATATATATATATATATATATATATATATATGCGAACAAGCCTGAATGGTCCCCAGGACAATATGCAACTGAAAACTCACACCCCAGAAGTGACTCGAACCCATACTCCCAGGAGCCACGCAACTGGTATGTACAAGACGCCTTAATCCACTTGACCATCACGACCGGACAAAATGAGGTGATAGCCGAGGCTATTTGAACCACCCCACCGCCGGCACTCGGATAGTAATCTTGGGCATAGCATTTTACCAAATCACCTCATTCTTTGGGGCACACGTGAGGAACACAAATGCGAACAAGCCTGAATGGTCCCCAGGACAATATGCAACTGAAAACTCACACCCCAGAAGTGACTCGAACCCATACTCCCAGGAGCCACGCAACTGGTATGTACAAGACGCCTTAATCCACTTGACCATCACGACCGGACAAAATGAGGTGATAGCCGAGGCTATTTGAACCACCCCACCGCCGGCACTCGGATAGTAATCTTGGGCATAGCATTTTACCAAATCACCTCATTCTTTGGGGCACACGTGAGGAACACAAATGCGAACAAGCCTGAATGGTCCCCAGGACAATATGCAACTGAAAACTCACACCCCAGAAGTGACTCGAACCCATACTCCCAGGAGCCACGCAACTATATATATATATATATATATATATATATATATATATATATATATATATATATATATATATATATATATATATGCGAACAAGTCTGAATGGTCCCCAGGACAATATGCAACTGAAAACTCACACCCCAGAAGTGACTCGAACCCATACTCCCAGGAGCCACGCAACTGGTATGTACAAGACGCCTTAATCCACTTGACCATCACGACCGGACAAAATGAGGTGATAGCCGAGGCTATTTGAACCACCCCACCGCCGGCACTCGGATAGTAATCTTGGGCATAGCATTTTACCAAATCACCTCATTCTTTGGGGCACACGTGAGGAACACAAATGCGAACAAGCCTGAATGGTCCCCAGGACAATATGCAACTGAAAACTCACACCCCAGAAGTGACTCGAACCCATACTCCCAGGAGCCACGCAACTGGTATGTACAAGACGCCTTAATCCACTTGACCATCACGACCGGACAAAATGAGGTGATAGCCGAGGCTATTTGAACCACCCCACCGCCGGCACTCGGATAGTAATCTTGGGCATAGCATTTTACCAAATCACCTCATTCTTTGGGGCACACGTGAGGAACACAAATGCGAACAAGCCTGAATGGTCCCCAGGACAATATGCAACTGAAAACTCACACCCCAGAAGTGACTCGAACCCATACTCCCAGGAGCCACGCAACTGGTATGTACAAGACGCCTTAATCCACTTGACCATCACGACCGGACAAAATGAGGTGATAGCCGAGGCTATTTGAACCACCCCACCGCCGGCACTCGGATAGTAATCTTGGGCATAGCATTTTACCAAATCACCTCATTCTTTGGGGCACACGTGAGGAACACAAGTGCGAACAAGCCTGAATGGTCCCCAGGACAATATGCAACTGAAAACTCACACCCCAGAAGTGACTCGAACCCATACTCCCAGGAGCCACGCAACTATATATATATATATATATATATATATATATATATATATATATATATATATATATATATATATATATATAGTTGCGTCGTACAACTATATATATATATATATATATATATATAGTTGTACGACATATATATATATATATATATATATATATATATATATATATATATATATATATATATATATATATATATATATGTGTGTATATATATAAAATATTTATGATCGATGTTCCCTTCGGGAATCTTAATTTTAAGATAAATAGGAAAACCAGGGATATACTGAACATCTTGTTTCAGAATCTTTACTTTAAAATGCATAACCTTTCGAATACTTCTCGTATTCGTCATCAGATCTAAATAAAAAAACAGAAATCACAATCAAATAGCTGGTAAACAAAGAACTCATACTGAATATAATTGCCTATCAAAGAAAGGAAAATGCTTAAAAAACAAAACACTTAAGCGCACTTAAAGTGATCAATACAAATGAAACTTAATAACTGTCATATATATAAAAACTAATTTAAATTCCATTAAACTACAAGATGAAATTTATAACTACTAAAACAAACCATTCTATTAAACTTACGTGAAGTGATCAAAAGTGAAACTTGATACCTAACCCATTGATACTAAACACTATAAGAAATATTTATATAATGACTACAAATCTACAAAAAATGTATGTAAAATACAAACAGAATAAACGACAATTAAAAAGTACTAACCAAAATCTTATAAAAACTCAAATATTAAATAAAATTAAATACCAAAAAATGTATTATATATCCTAAATAAAAGATTATATTAATGTACAATGTCAAGACTGGATTTTGTAGTAAAACATTCAGACGACTGTTAGAAATAGCAGTTAAAGACTCCATCTTTATGTTTAATAATATTTATTATAAACAAATTGATGGAGTAGCAATGGGGTCTCCTTTAGGTCCTGCACTGACTAATGCTTTTTTGAGTTTTCACGAAATAAATTGGCTTGATAATTGTCCTTCGGCCTTTAAACCAGTCTTGTACAGGAGATATGTAGATGACACTGTTTTGTTGTTTAGGGACCAATGTCATATTGAGAAATTTAGAGAGTATCTTAATGCACAACATAGTAATATAAGGTTTACTGCAGAGTGTGAAGTTGATAATTCATTGTCGTTTCTTGATGTAAAAGTGAATAACCGTAATGGGTTCAACACTAATGTTTTTAGGAAACCAACCTTTACTGGTTTAGGTTTAAATTTTAATTTCTTTGTTCCTGATATTTTTAAGAAAAATGCAATTAACACTCTACTGTATAGGGCCTTTGTTTTATGTTCTAATTGGAATAACTTTGATCAGGAAATTAATTTTCTTGTGAAATTTTTTTCAAATAATGGTTATCCTTTGCATATGGTTTATACTTTTATAAGGAATTTCTTAAATAAGAAGTTTCACCCATTGTGTAGGATTACTACAGTGGAAAGGAATCTTAAATATATTAAATTACCATTTTATGGCAGTATTAGCTTTTCTGTAAGGAGTCGTTTGAGGAGACTGTTGCAGCAGTGTTATCCTCAAGTAGATTTTAGATTTATTTTTGTCAACACAAATACCATAGGCTCTTATTTTAAATTTAAAGATAAAGTGCCTACCCCCTTGTGCTCAAATGTCGTATATATGTATAATTGTTCCAGCTGTAATGCTGGATTTGTCGGGAGTTCCATTCGGAACTTTAAGGTTAGGATACTTGAGCACCGGGGATTATCTTTTAGGACTGGATTACCATTGTCTAAACCAGCATTTTCGGAGATTAGAAACCATTGTTATGAGTTTGATCATTCTCTGCTGGAATCTGATTTTAAAATTCTGGACACTTGTATGAATGGCCAGTCAGATTTGAGAGTAATGGAATCCTTATATATAAAGGAACGGCGGCCTCTGTTAAATAGCAACCTTTCAGCTGTTCAATTGTACACTGTATAGTGCACAGTAGGCCCTGTAATTTGATTTTTAGTTCATTTTGGTAGTTTAATTTTTTGTTTAGTTTACCATGTCTTTGCCCTTTCTTACTTATTTTAAGTCTTGACATTGTACATTAATATAATCTTTTATTTAGGATATATAATACATTTTTTGGTATTTAATTTTATTTAATATTTGAGTTTTTATAAGATTTTGGTTAGTACTTTATAATTGTCGTTTATTCTGTTTGTATTTTACATACATTTTTTGTAGATTTGTAGTCATTATATAAATATGTGTTATAGTGTTTAGTATCTATGTGTTAGGTATCAAGTTTCACTTTTGATCACTTCACGTAAGTTTAATAGAAGGGTTTGTTTTAGTAGTTATAAATTTCATCTTGTAGTTTAATGGATTTTAAATTAGGTTTAACATATGTGACAGTTTATAAGTTTTATTTGTATTGATCACTTTAAGTGCGCTTAAGTGTTTTGTTTTTTAAGCATTTTCATTTCTTTGATAGGCAATTATATTCAGTATGAGTTCTTTGTTTACCAGCTATTTGATTGTGATTTCTGTTTTTTCTTTTAGATCTGATGATGAATACGAGAAGTATTCGAAACGTTATGCATTTTAAAGTAAAGATTCTGAAACAAGATGTTCAGTATATCCCTGGTTTTCCTATTTATCTTAAAATGTTTATATATATATATATATATATATATATATGTATATTAGTATATTTTGGTAGCAGTCTTTCCTGTAGACATATTTTATTAAATATGACCGAAAAAGTAAGATTAATAATTCTAACACGAATTTTCTCAATCTTTCGTACATTATGCTTCACTGTTGGAGGTAAATCAAAAATCACTTCTCCAAAATTCATTTTTATTTCTAGTCTGACGCGACAAAAAAACGCAACTACTTCATGCTACAAACGAGTGGAGAAATAGCAACATCGACCATAGTATCCGTACCCGCATTGAACAACACCTCGACATCCTCACAGACCAACATCACCTCAGCACTGAAACAAGGATTATCAAGAAACTAACAACATTATATGGAGGACCTATGGCAATTCCACGACCAAGAGATGGCTTCCTGAACCTTGCAGGAATTAACCTCACTGAGGACCAAGTCACTCTCCTAAATCTGGGCATAAACTGTCATGTTATGTCCAGACCGAGTGAAATGGCCCGGAAAGTGGAGTTGGAAATTCTGTTGGACGACATATTCGACCTCGAGACACAAAAGAAGGTCACTACCAAAGATACCTTACAAGCAGAACTTATTGCAGAAGGAGGAAAGAATCGAGGCAACTACAGAAGCACCATACTGTCCCCCGAGCTTAGAGCGGCAGCTAAAAGCCTTCGTGAGAACAAGGAGATAGTTGTCAGGAGAGGTGACAAGTCGCCAATATATGTCATTCTTAAAAAAGACGAATATCTGGCGAAAATGAACATCATACTCTCTGACCAAACTAAGTTCCAAAGGGTAACGAAGGACACTACAGCCGAATTAAAAGCAAAGGTCAACAAACTGATCGAAACTGTGAACGCCAAGAAATCCGGACTCCACCTGCCAAAGATCATTGGGGAATATAAACCTGGATATGCGTATGGAAATGTCAAGACGCACAAGCCTGGAAACCCACTTCGGCCAATCATTAGCCAGATACCCACACCCACGTACAGATTGGCGAAGCGACTCAACGGCCTGCTGACTCCTTATGTTCCTTGCGCCTTCAGCCTGAAGTCTCCAAAGGAATTTGTGGACTTACTGCGGGGCGCACGGGCCACAGGGATAAGAGCCTCGTTGGACGTAGAATCGCTGTTTACCAACGTACCTGTGGACGAGACAATCGGAATGATAGCCGACAGAGTGTATCGTGATCCAGCCTGTACTCCTCTTGACATGCCAGAAAGTATTCTGAGGAAACTACTCCAAGCTTGTACTAAAGAGGCACCCTTCTTGAGCCCGGATGGGCACATGTATAAGCAAGTAGATGGGGTCGCTATGGGTTCTCCCCTAGGTGTCCTGTTTGCAAACTTCTACATGGGTACCATCGAGCAAAAAGTCTTAGTCGACATGAACTTGAAACCGGCCATATACTGCAGGTATGTTGACGACATTTTTACACAGGTACCTGATGTCAGACATCTGCAGGAGCTGAAGGAGGCATTTGAGCAGAGTTCCGTGCTGCGTTTCACTTACGAGACGGAAAAGGATGGGAAGCTGCCTTTTCTAGATGTAACAGTCATGGAAAAGGGCGGAGGTTTCCACACTGCAGTCTACACAAAGGAAACAAACATAGGAATGTGCCTAAATGCCAACAGCGACTGCCCTGACAGGTACAAGAGGAGTGTTGTTAACGCATACGTCGACCGTGCTCTCAGCCACAGCTCAGAATGGAAGCAAGTCGACGAAGAACTCTGTAGGGTAAGGCAGGTTCTAGTCAATAACGGTTTCTCCAATGGTTTCATCGAAGACATCATAAGAAGGAAAGTGAAAAGCCATGCAACCTCCGAAGAGACAACTAACACAACACCTATACCCCCTATTAGACTATTTTACAGGAACTTCTTTTCCACAGCTCATAAAACAGAGGAAAGGGTCCTGAAAGATATTGTTAATAGAAACGTTATCCCTACAGACAAAAATCAGAGGATACAACTGACGATTTACTATAAAACCAGAAAAACGGCCAGCCTACTCATGAGAAACTCTCCAGACACGAAACAGAACGCTTTAAAAGAGACTAACGTCGTCTATGCCTTCAAATGCCCACTTGGGGACTGTAAGCTCCAAAAAACCCAGTATATAGGCAAGACAACAACATCTCTTTCTAGGCGTTTAACGATGCATAAACAACAGGGCTCCATTAAGGAACATATAATCTCTTCCCATAACCAAACCATCGCCAGAGAAATCCTAGTAAACAACACAGAAATCATCGATAGGTACAGCGATAGCAGGCGGCTTGACGTTTGCGAGGCACTACACATCAAGAAGTCAACACCAGCAATCAACAGCCAATTATTGCACAACTATATTCTACCCACCTCAAGACTCCGCTCCAATATAGAAGCATCAAGAAATATGGACCAATAGGCTTTCTACAAACACTTCTATTCAATATCCATTGTTTCGTGTTCTGTCTTGTGTTGATACTTTTAATACCCTATTAATATCCTCTAATGCCACATCATCCTTCCCACCTCACTCAAATGTAATGCTACATCACCCTTCCCACCTCACTCAAATGTAGATATAAAATCAGGGAAACGCAAGTTCTAATCAGTTGTGTATTTGTGAAGTCTTTGAAAATGTAATAAGTTTTACGAAACGCGCCCGTGTCGCGTCAGACTAGAAATAAAAATGAATTTTGGAGAAGTGATTTTTGATTTACCTCCAACAGTGAAGCATAATGTACGAAAGATTGAGAAAATTCGTGTTAGAATTATTAATCTTACTTTTTCGGTCATATTTAATAAAATATATATGTATATATATATATATATATATATATATATATATATATATATATATATATATATATATATATATATATTATATATATATATGGATGGGGTGAGGTGGTATTTAATAAGGTATTAATTTCATCAACACAAGACAGAACACGAAACAATGGGTATTGAATAGAAGTGATTGCAGAAAGCCTATTGGTCCATATTTCTTGATGCTTCTATATTGGAGCGGAGTCTTGAGGTGGGTAGAATATAGTTGTGCATTAATTGGCTGTTGATTGCTGGTGTTGACTTCTTGATGTGTAGTGCCTCGCAAACGTCAAGCCGCCTGCTATCGCTGTATCTATCGATGATTTCTGTGTTGTTTACTAGGATTTCTCTGGCGATGGTTTGGTTGTGGGAAGAGATTATATGTTCCTTAATAGAGCCCTGATGCTTATGCATCGTTAAACGCCTAGAAAGAGATATTGTTGTCTTGCCTATATACTGGGTTTTTTGGAGCTTACAGTCCCCAAGAGGGCATTTGAAGGCATAGACGACGTTGGTCTCTTTTAAAGCGTTCTGTTTTGTGTCTGGAGAGTTTCTCATGAGTAGGCTGGCCGTTTTTCTGGTTTTATAGTAAATCGTCAGTTGTATCCTCTGATTTTTGTCTGTAGGGATAACGTTTCTATTAACAATATCTTTCAAGACCCTTTCCTCCGTTTTATGGGCTGTGGAAAAGAAGTTCCTGTAAAATAGTCTAATAGGGAGTATAGGTGTTGTGTTGGTTGTCTCTTCAGAGGTTGCATGGCGTTTCACTTTCCTTCTTATGATGTCTTCGACGAAACCATTGGAGAAGCGGTTGTTGACTAGGACCTTCCTTACCCTACAGAGTTCTTCGTCGACTTGCTTCCATTCTGAGCTGTGGCTGAGAGCACGGTCGACATATGCGTTAACAACACTCCTCTTGTACCTATCTGGGCAGTCGCTTTTGGCATTTAGGCACATTCCTATGTTCGTTTCCTTAGTGTAGACTGCAGTGTGGAAACCTCCTCTTTTTTCCATGACTGTTACATCTAGAAAGGGCAACTTCCCATCCTTTTCCATCTCGTAAGTGAAACGCAGCACGGAACTCCGCTCAAATGTTGACAACATTTTTACACAGGTACCTGATGTCAGCCATCTGCAGGAGCTGAAGGAGATGACTCCCCACTCTCTCCTTAGGTGATATGATCTCCTCAATCCCCTTTGTTTTATTGATTATTCCATTCTACCCTGTCCACAGCTGTGGTTCTTGGTTCTTTCTCTCTCACTCCTTCTTTCCTACTTCCTGGGAAGCCTTACTAGGACAAGGGCAAACACCAGCAAATTTGAATACATTTACTGGACAAAGCACATACACAATACATACACACATATAATAATAATAATAATGAATTCTACACTCTATACTATTTCAGTCAGGTTGCACTCCAGCACCATTAGAACTCTATCATCTGCTTATCAAGTGGTATCCTATCCAATGCTCAGGTGGTCCTCACTCTGGGAGGGTCCTCCGCTGCCAAGAGCTGGGCTCCCTCAGTCATCTGCAAGCGATCAGAGGAGACGGACGTCGCTCCGTCCTCCAGGACGTTCCTCCATCTCCACTCTCTTATTTCAGGCCTTCTGCCTTACCAAAACATGTCTAACTTATCAATAAACATTCGCTACTGTCACTGGGCACACGACCAACTACAAGTAATCACTATAAACTGGCTTAGAATCATGCTTACCACAGATTGTCTAGTCGAGGGCGCTATCCCTCTGACGGAGTCTGATCAGGGTGCTCCCACGGCCCACGATAATGTCTCTGGGCAGCTTAACAAACTCTCCTTGCCGTCCATGACTTGAGACCACAACGTTCCCAGCTAGATTCTGTGAGATTTTTCACTACGCCTACCTCCCTTAGGAGGTGGACTACAAGTTTAAAGTCTGCTCACGGCAGTTAAGCATAAGTCCAATAGAAAAAGGAAAAGCGGGAGCAAACCGCCAGGCCTCCACCACCAAGGGTGAAAACCTGTCCACAATAGGCCGCTGGCTCCTCCTAGTTAAACAGGACGTTAAAACTAATAAAGGGTAACCGACGGGTTCTCACAATCAAATATTTATATTTGATGTGGCGCTATAAATTGGAATTCGAATTCCCAAGAACAGCCGTCATATCAAGATCACATCAACATTTAATAATATGCAGAAATATGGTGGAATAATATGGTTGAAGGGTTGACATCAAAGACCGTTTTCTATAACATAACAATTTATTAATAACAAGAGACTAACTACTACATTACCGAGTTTACGTTACGTTAATGTCAATCCAGTGGCACGATAACAAACAGCTAAATAGCAACCCTTGCTGTGAGGCTGCATACTGAACTAACCTGAACACAGGTGTGCCCACTGATGACGCAATAGTGCAAAACAAAGAAAAATATCACAGACTAAGTTACACCACAGCGAATGGTTACGTTATTGTACATCAAGTGGCATTTGCAACACAGCTATTAAACAGCCCCTCGAGAAGTGACAGCAGGCTCCATCTTGCTGACACTTCGGGCTGACAACATGAACTAACTGAACAAATGAAGGATATCCACTGAAGACAAAGACACAAGCAGGCAATCAATAGTGTCTCGGTTTCCCTGACAGCTACTATAATCACAAACTTAGGGGTAGGAGAGACCCACGTAACTAGGCGGGAGTCCAACAGTGACCTCCCCTATCACAACCCAGTGTGAACACTCTTTGCAACTCCCAACAAGAAGTTGCCCTGTTGCAAACAGTAACAAAGACAGGCAAGGCGAGATTCTGGGACACAGCTCCACAGATCCCTAGATGACTCTACTCTCGTCACCAGACGACAACCAAAAGAAATTGCCTTAAGTGATTAATTACGTTAATTGACTGATCGCAGCAGTCAGCAACAAAGTACTACGGTAATCACAAACAATTGTCTCCCACTTAGACAACAACATGATGATACTGTACGTTAATCTTTAACACTTGTCTCTCTCTTGTCAACAATAACTCAAACTTATATTACATCACACTTGATTCCTTGCAAGAATTCAGTGAGTAATTCTCAATTAAGGTCAAATGGACCACTAATTACATCCCCATTGATTTACGTTAACTAAGCCTACCCTAACTTGGTAGCTTCTCAACAGTCTGTGTCAAAAAAATACTAGTGAGTGTTAATTACCCTAATTAAGTTCCTAATTACTTCTGAGCAATTAATTAACTGTCACCAGGACCGATAATTAATCATCCATAAATATGTCTCACTCCACACTGCCTAAGCAGGTCTCATCAAACACTGTGAATTCACGGGAACGGAGTTAATTACCCTAATTAACAAGATGTGCCACTAATCCACTGTCCTCAGACAGGATATGATTAATACAACGATTTATTCTAGCTCCATGACCTCGCTTTACCGAGTCATCGGAGCTCTCCAATGTTATTTACTCCACTAATTAACCTGAGCCACTAATTGCTATACCCCTGAAAGGTAATTAGTCTCGAGCATATTACGTTAACACAAATACTGTCAGACTCTGACAGATCCTCTCCCACTACGTGAATTCATGATGAGAAGGCTAATTACATAATTAGCTAGAGTGGTCAATTAGTTGTCACACGGACAATTAATTTGCTCCCGAGACGAATCTCACTCAAGCTCAACACTGTTCTCTCTTAACAGCCCTCACTCACTCCACAATACTAAGTGTGCACCCCTTATCCAGTTAATTACCCCTTACTTAATTAACTCACTGAATCCTTAAGTCCTCAACACAACTTAAAGAAACAAAGTAACCCCAGTGTTACATAGGTCACACTAAAATGACGTGCAACATCATAAAAGCACTGCCCACATATGGTTGCGGCTACTGCAACTCGCTAATTACTGTGCCCACACAATAATGACACACGGTTGTGCAACACACAAAAGTATACTAATATTACTGCCCCCCTCTTTTTCTTGCACCCGATTGCAAAGAACTACTGTGAACACACACCTACCTCAGCAAGGCAATTAACCAATCAATTGCCTGCTCTCATTAAGTACTGTGAATTCCCCTGAATAATCCTAGAGGTCCCTTAAACCCTCAACACAGTTCCTGGGGCAATAATATCGTATAAACTGAAACAATACTGCACAAACCTGCAACATAATGATGCCGTCAGCATACCCCACATGCTAATGACATCATTAGGCAATCAGTCAGCAACAACATCTACTGACTTACCACACAACACAGTACATATACATGCAAATGAACACATAGAAATGGCATTCACATAATCAATGAAAATTATATCATCAAGTAAATGTACTACCTACCTCTAATGATTATAATTTTACGGTACTCTATGGCATTAATCCAGTCTGAACGATTATATAGAATCGACAGGCTGGATCACTTATATGGTAAATCTCTACACTGACCGGTTACATACACTAGTCAGTCTACTATACATACAGTGTGGTTCCGTGTATAATATCTATCTCCAGGTACCGCCCTATCAATCACCTGGCCCTACTGACAGCTGTCACTCAGCTGCTTCTCTAGCCTGGCGAGGCTCTGAGACAACTCTTACCGTGAATTTCCACCGGTATGCATCACACTGTAATAGTACTCATTTCTACTGCCCTCTTTCCCTTATTTTTTTCTCATTTCCCAAGTCACTACCACACTAGCTGACAACACTTAGCTTGCTTGCTCCTCATGCGTCGACAAGATGTGGCCCTAGGCTGTCCCGGGAAAGTGGCCATGGCATGTGGCCACCGCGTGGCCCACAGCGCCCCTCCCGAGCTGAGAGGAGGAGTGGGGTTTGGCCGGCGCGCGGGCAGGCGGGTGGGGTGGTCGGCGCACGGGCAGGAAGGTGGGGTGGCCGGACCATGCGGCGGGTGGCCGGGGTGGCCCCCCGGGCATACACACGTGGTTGAGAAATCACCCACAACTCCAGCAGACTAGAGCCTGCCTTGCTCTACACTGGGGTGACAATGGCTAGCGGCGTCCCCACACTGACGCAGCCTGGCGGAATGCAAAGTCAAACATGGGCCTGTAATATCACACTCACTTACACTGCCCAACACCAATTGTTCATTGCCACTAGAGAGGATACTCGACCCACCTGTTACACAATGAGGCTCTGCCAGCTGCCCCCTGGGTGAACACAGTCAACTGTCTCTCTAGTTTTCTTTTTTACTGTTCCTTCCGTAAATCCTTGGCCCCAATTCCCCTAATTGGGCCTTGACACAACCCCTGATGGCAGGAGTGCCATATTCAATGAGTACTTAGGACGACAGAAGCGATTAACGGGGGTGGAGGGGGAAAACTCCCCCCCTCCACCCAGACACATCCTAGTCCACCTGCTACTCTCCTCAGACTGACGATTTCCCGCGCCAGGGAAACTCAAAATTCCCATACCTTCTCCCTACTTTGTCTTGACCAATCAGCCTGGAGCCGGCACGGCTCCCTCGTGCCGCATCCAACCATAGCTCTTCGCGCCAAAACTAGGCTTGGAGCACACATGCCTAAACCAATCAGGCTCACTCACCCTCGAGCGTCCTGTGACGTCACAAGAAGGGGGAGGCCTAAGGAGAGTGGCGTGATGTCTCCCATGTGGGGGGGAAAGGCAACGTTCACTCCACTCTTCCCCCACCTCTAACGGTTTTAGTCAAGTACCTCACCGTCCAATTTCACAGAAACAGGAAAATCTCTGTAATTCTCTCTACAGAGCAATCACAGACTTCTTACTACTCACAAATGATAGTCCATAACATAAGCTTTCATTCAACACCCAACAAGCATATGTTATTTTGAAAGCTTCAGTTTCTAGAGTGACTAGCCTAATCTAGAAACTAGGAAAACTAGCTGAGGGATCTAGATCCCTCACAATATATATATATATATATATATATATATATATATATATATATATATATATATATATATATATATATATATATATATATATATATATATGTCGTACCTAGTAGCCAGAACGCACTTTTCAACCTAGTATGCAAGGCCCGATTTGCCTAATAAGCCAGGTTTTCATGAATTAATTGTTTTTCGTCTACCTAACCTACCTAACCTAACCTAACTTTTTCGGCGATCTAACCTAACCTATAAAGATAGGTTAGGTTAGGTTAGGTAGGGTTGGTTAGGTTCGGTCATATACCTACGTTAATTTTAACTCCAATAAAAACAAATTGACCTCATACATAATGAAATGGGTAGCTTTATCATTTCATAAGAAAACAATTAGAGAAAATATATTAATTCAGGAAAACTTGGTTTATTAGGCAAATCGGGCCTTGCATACTAGGTTGAAAAGTGCGTTCTGGCTACTAGGTACGACATATATATATATATATATATATATATATATATATATATATATATATGTATATATATATATATATATATATATATATATATATATATATATATATGCATATATATTTGTATATATATATGTATATATATATTACCACAACTTCACTTAAAGTTGTGGTAACTGTACTTGGCTTTACTACAAATTTAACTTTTCAGAACTTTTATTCTTTGACAAATTTTAATGGTGCTTCATACTTTTTGCTTTACAGATGTAGCATTTTATGATTGTTGGATGACTTTGGATTACGTGGTGTCTTGTGGCCACAGTTATACTCGTGATTGGTTGTTCCACAATCTTTGCTATATCCTGTGATTCCACTTTATTCTCGTCCCTTCAGGAGAGTTCTCATTCAGGCAGATCACCCCTTTTGGTACCCTGGTACATTGGTCTGTCTTCGGGTCAAGTACACCCACATCTTTGCAACCCGAATGTAGGAGGATATAGAGGGCCAAAGTTCCTCTTGCACGGACTATGATGTAAGGTTGGGATCCCTACAAGCAGTTCTCGTCCGTAATTGACACTTCGCACCCCTATATGTCGGTCAGAGATATGGTACTTATAAAGGTAGGGAGTTGACATTCTTTTCCAGAGCACAAAGATTGTTAATTCTGTAAGTACTATCTAGTGTTAGTAGGAAACCTCTTACCTTTGCTCTCGTCATTAGAGACAAGGTAAGAAATCCCTACATTTTTTTGGACTGC
This sequence comes from Procambarus clarkii, assembly GCF_040958095.1. Taxonomy (NCBI): domain Eukaryota; kingdom Metazoa; phylum Arthropoda; class Malacostraca; order Decapoda; family Cambaridae; genus Procambarus; species Procambarus clarkii. The sequence goes on from NW_027189244.1 coordinate 404,699, forward strand.
CTTCGAGACAATTGTCTCAACATTCAAGAAGGATCCCTCTTGCCCTTATCCTCGTCATATAGAGTACCAGGTACAAGATTCCCTACTTTCTTGAAACCCTTAGTTTCATTTTTTATCTTAATTGTAACCTATTAAGTTTAACAGGATAGTTTATCGTTGCCACATCATCCTGTCACTCTGATATTTCATATTTTGGTACATCCACCTGGGTATTCTCTTGCATATATTTGCTATCATTCACCATGTTTCGTCTTTCCACATTTAGACAGAATCCAAACGATGAAGTGACCACACTAGTTCGTGCCACCAAGGCGGAGATTCTGACTCTAATAAATGAGTACAACCTTACAGCCCCACATGGAGCCACTAAAACTGATTTGCATAACCTCATCTTGGACCACTTACTAGACAATGATGCTATTACTCCTAAATCTTATGAACATTACTTAATTGCAGACAAAAACGCTTTGGCAGCCATGAAATTGAAGCTAGAACTCGCTAACGCCGAACGTGAACGTCTGAAAGAATAAGCTGCCTTTGAAAAGGAAACTCTCCAGAGGAAGGAACATGAAACTACCTTAGAACGTGAGCGTGAAAAGGAAGCTCTTCAGCTCCAGAAAGAACTAGCTGCCCTTCAACGTGAGCGTGAGAGGGAACAGCTTGAATTAAAAGAACGCGACCTGGAGATACAACGTGAACACAATAAGAAGCAAGCCGCCAGTGCTCTAGACCACTGTAGAAAAGAAATAGACTTGAAAGCTACACACCACACTCGGCGCCAACAAGCTGAAGTTAACCTTCCGATACGTGTTAACCTTTCACATGCAATTAAGTTAATGCCATATTTTGTTGAGGCAGAAGTAGATGTCTTTTTCACTTCATTTGAGGCTCTAGCTACCCACCTTAGCTGGCCTCAGGATCAATAGTCTGTGCTTCTCATGTCTCATTTAACAGGTAGAGCTGCAGTGACTCTCAGTACTATAGCGTCTGAAACCGACTACCAGGTACTAAAGCAAGCGGTGCTCGATGCCTACCTCCTCTCCACCGAGACCTACAGACGTAAGTTCAGGGATTACCTTAAAGCAAATGCTACCACTTGTCTAGAGTTTGCAAATAACAAAAAGAGATATTTTATGAAGTGGCTGGAAGCCGCAAAAGTCTCCACCTTTACAGATCTCCTCAGCCTCATCCTGGTGGAAGAATTCCTTAGGCGTGTACCTAATCCAATACGTCTCTACCTCGCCGACAAGGAAGAAAACGACTTTACCCGATGTGCTCAATTGGCTGACTCCTACAGTCTTATTCATAGAGTACCAGCCGACACGCCATCTAGTAAGACCTCCTGGTTTAGTCCTGAAAAAGTGAGTACCAGTAATGTGAACTCCTCGTTGTATTGCAATTATTGCAAAGACTATGGGCATACCATAGAAAAGTGTACCAATCCTCACTGTAAGATCAGCAGTGAAAATAAGCCCAAATCACCTCCTCCTAAAATTCATAAGAATCCTTAGCCAATAGTGAATATTTTTTTTTCTTCCACTCATCTTTCTCTCTTCAACAGACACTTGTACTCCAGAACAGTCTCTGCCAGCCGTGGAAATTCGGAGGAAAGGTTCAAAGTGAAGATCTTGAGGGACACAGCTGCTCTACAGTCTATTTTCTGAAATCAGCCGTACCCAACGTCACCTACACCGGAGAAATTGTCCTTATCACGGACCTAACTGCCACTACTCCATATCCTCTTGCCAGAGTCCGCCTGGATTGTCCGTTTATGCAAGGTGAAGTCCAAGTCGCCATCCGGGAAAAGCCTTTTCCCATGTCTAGAGTTCAACTTCTCCTGGGTAAGAAATTGGCAGAAGATCAACAACCTGCGAATGTAATCAAGTAAGATCCCCAGCCACAGCTGCTCGCCCGAAACAAGTTGCTGCAGCTGTTTCTCAAGATCCACCGAGCCTCTCACCGAATCTCACATTGCTGGAGTTCCCTAAGTTGCAGAGAGAGGATCCCTCCTTAACATCTTTATTCTTACAGGCTGAGACACAACCTAACTCTATCCCTGGTTTCTTAGTAGAAAATAAAGTGCTGTACCGGCATTATAGAACTAGGATATTAAAGAAGAACGACGATCGGGCCAACATCAAACAACAGGTAGTTCCCAACAGCCTACGATCAGATATCTTGCGTCTGGTCAGGGGATCTCGCTCACACTACGGCTTCTCCAAGACCTACAAGGCCCTGAAACAGGACTACTACTGGCCAGGTATGATTTGAGACATTAAACACCATGTCAAAAATTGTCACACGTCTCAGATGACAGGTAAGCCGAACGCTCTTCTATTAAAGGCATCCCTAATACAAGTACCAGGGTCTTCTGAGCCGTTCAGTCACATCAACAACTGTGACGAGCCTCTGTCCCAGACAAGCTCAAGTAATTTTCCTCTATGTAATACCCCGTGTTCTGCCATCAGGTATTCTACAGCAGTTTCCGTCCAGAACAGTACGACTGCTGACGTTGTGAAACACCTTGGGAAGCAGTGCCCGCAGTACGGACACCGCCAGGAGAGTCAGAACAAGTGTGATAACCCCTCCAAAGACCTGAGTAAGACAACCAACATCACCAAGGTACTATCTAATCCTTCTCGTTGTACTTGGACTGACTACAATGGTTCTAAATTCACGATCTATTCCAACACCAGGAAAGGTCCCTCTCTCTATGAACCCAAACAAAATAAACGTGCTCCTCCAGACAGCTTTACCAGCCCTCAGCTAAAATATTGTAAGACGAACTTGCCTTCCATTGCATTTGAAAGGCGTAAATCCTTGTCTAGTACTAACTCCATTCTCGCCCTGCCAGGTATTAGAAAACCTTCAGTCTTCCACCCTGGCGATAGGAACACCATCACATCACCGCGAGATGGGATCATGATCTATAACTAGTCATCAGAGAGGAGCCACTCGACATTCTGCCCGATGTGCAAACAACGTATCATCCAGTCTACTAGGTTACAACTTCAACCTCACCTCGGACTTCAACATTCTTTGGTCCCTCCATCAGGATCAGTTCTCCAAACTTCGCTAAACCCTGCACACACTATCTGGTCACCACTTGGTCCGGGAGACATCTCCCGTCACGCAGGGTGCAGTCGCGCCTCCACAGATCTCCAGTATCAGCTCTTGATGCTGGTAATGGCTCAAAAGGGCCACCACTTACGGGCTATTCATGCCCGTGCCACCTCTTGGGTGGCTTAATCTTCATCAATCAATCAGTTAGCAGTGTTCACCATCTGGTCACCATTTGGTCCGGGAGACATCTCCCGTCACGCAGGGTGCAGTCGCACCTCCACAGATCTCCAGTATCATCTATTGATACTGGTGATGGCTCAAAGGGGCCACCACTTACGAGCTATTCATGCCTGTGCCACCTTTTGGGTGGCTTCATCTTCATCTTAACACATTCACAAGGGAGACATCTCCCGTCATGCAGGGTGCACTCACACCTCCACAGATCTCCAGTATCAGCTCTTGATACTGGTAATGGCTTAAAAGGGCCACCACTTACGGGCTATTCATGCCCGTGCCATCTTTTGGGTGGCTTAATCTTCATCAATCAATCGAACCCTGCATCACCATGTGAACATCATGTATCACAATCTCCTTCGGTTCCTACTGCTATCCCAGTTCTCCAATCAGCACTTGCTATGCTGGGTCTTGCATCAGAGGAACAATCTCACCCCTCTCCTTGGATCACCATTCTCGTCGATCCATTCAGCAGGCTCAATTCTACAGCAGATTCATACTTCACAGAGTCCTGCAGTGCTACCTCAACATCTTCAAGCACCATCTTCTCCAGCTTCTGCTGCAGACCCAGTTCTCCAACCAACATCTGCTTCAGTAGGCCCTCTACCTGCAAAACTTCATCATCATCAACTTCATCAAAGACTCCAACAACGTCGTCGCCAACGCACTTTCACGAGTCCACGGGGTGGACTCATCCACTCCTATTCTAAACTCCGCTGCAGTCGAATAGGCAATAGGAGCAGGTTTCGGGAGAGAGCTGTCAAGGTAAAATCTCTAGGAAGAGATCCTGCCAACTCCATTATCACCTAATCTACTCATTCACGTCTATGTAATCAAGAACTGCAGCCAAGAACAACAATACTTCCAGACGTCTAGACAGTATACCAGTCTCCATCTTGCACCACTGCCCATCACCCCACCTCGCACCTGGATAGCTGGGAGGCCACGCCCTCCAAAAAAAGCAGTTGAAGTCACCCAGCTCATAGTTATAGAAGTCACCAGCGCCCTCTGCCCGGCCGATATTCTGTATAAATAGGGCTACCAAGCTCTCCAAGATTCAGATTACTCCTGTGTGCTCAACTGAGTAGACCCGTTAACACATCTCAGTGTGCTAATCGATTTAGTCAGACTAGTTCACAGTATTCCGCACCATATTTTATTTTGCACCTTAACGTAACGTAAATTTGATTGTTCATCTTCTTTGTTTTGCATACTTTGTATTAAAACCAAGCCTGGATATTATTTTATGTTTTGTAATTTGTTTAACTTCAGTTTTTGTTTTAAAAATAAATTATTTTTAAATGTTTTTTCCCTCTGCTTTATCCTACAGTTTATCCCACTGTGAAGACACCTTTGCAGTTTAACTTTTTTTCTATTTTTTTTTAATATTTTGTGACTGGCATTACAGACTGCAAGACCAGATATATATATATATATATATATATATATATATATATATATATATATATATATATATATATATATATATATATATATATATATATATATACATATATATATATATATATATTGTGACGGTAAAGCGTTGGTGTTCGGCTGTTTCAAAAGCTAGGGGCAGGGCCTCGTCACATAAACAAAAAAAAAGAGAAAAGTTGGTCCTTTCATCTGTGGTAAGGTAATGGGAAGACACACAAAACACAAGTATATAAACAATGAAATTTTAATTACTCTAGAAAAACAAGACATGAATAAAGGCAATCTCATAAAATATGCAGGATAAGTCAACAAACAAAATAACATGAATAATCACTGGCAAATGAAAAGTTACGCTACGACAAGTAAGTTACAGTGATAGCAAAATAAAATATGAGTGCTGGAATACTGGCTTCGAGCTGCCACCTCCCTTAGTACACGAAAGCCAAGGCATAGTCTACCAGCGAGAGATGTCAACTGCATGGAGCACTGAGATATTCTGACGAGACTGGCGCACTGCAGCCCAGACGTCGACTTGTGGTGGTGGCGGAGGGCAGGCGCGACGAGACACCAGCCAATCAGCAACAGGCAGGCAGAGGATGAGCAGTTAGCTGGTTATGGCGGTGGCCAGGTGTTGGGGGTACGATTTGCTCTCTGGGCAAAACGTTTGGCGATACTTGGTGAACGTATCTTGTATATAGTATCTTGTATTTTGACGTAATTATGAAGGGAAGAGCAGGCTCAATCTCTCTTGAAAGAGATTATCGTCACAACTCTCCCCCGAAGCCTGCGGTTCTGGAAGAAGTTACTCTTCATGTGGTAGAGTGATAGTTGGAGTTGCCTCTACTTCATAGACATTGGAGAGGGCGTCGGCTATGATGTTGTCAGAACCCTTGATATAGCAGATCTCCAGGTTGAAATCTTGCAGATATAAAGCCCATCGTAGAAGACGCTGTTTAGTGAATTGGGCTTGATGTAAGAAGCGGAGAGGTTTGTGGTCTGAGAAGATGGTGGTAGACCTGGCACCTTGTAGGTATGGAGCAAAGTGCTGGAGATTCAGGACAATGGATATTAGCTCCTTTTCAATAGTGCTGTAGTTCCTCTGGTGGGGTTTCAACTTGTAGCTGTAGTAGCTGACAGGTAGAACCTCCTCGCCTCGTTGCTGCATCAGGACACCACCGATCCCGGTACCACTGGCGTCGACATGAAGGACGAAAGGCTTGGTGATATCTGGCGAGGCGAGAATGGGATTAGAACAGAGGAGGAATTTGAGTTGTTCGAAAGCAACGGTTTGCTGCATGGTCCAATTATACCGTTGCTTGGGACTGGTTAAAATGATTAATGGTGTGGCGACTGTACTAAAATTTTTCACAAACCTACGGTAGTAGGAGGCAAGACCAAGGAAGCGCAGGAGCTGCTTCCTGGTGGTAGGTTGTGGATAATGCTGGATGGCATGAGTGTGTGTGTCTAACGGAGCTAGGCTGCCACTCCCAATTACATGACCCAGATAACGCACTTTACCTTTGGTGAAGGTGGACTTGCCCAGGTTGATGGTGAGGCTGGCTGTCAGGAGCTTGGCGAACAGTCGTTGCAGCTGGAGCAGATGTTCACTCCAGGTGTTGGATGCTACGACGATATCATCCAAATAGGCATAGGTGTTATCCAAGCCCTGGATGACGCGGTTGAAAGCTCTCTGAAAGGTGGCCGGGGCATTACATAGTCCGAAAGGAAGGCGTTCATATCTGAAAAATCCAAAGGGAGTGATAAAGGCAGATATTTCTTTGGCTCGCTCCGTTAAACACACTTGGTAATACCCCTTAAGCAAGTCCACTTGGGACAAGTACTGGGCATTACCAATGGCGTCAAGAATATCATCTATCCTTGGCAAGGGGTATGCATCCTTGACAGTCACATTATTTAACTTACGGAAATCCGTGCACAGTCTCACCTTACCTTGGGGTTTTGGCACCAAGATACAGGGTGAGGCCCAGGGGGACTCACAAGGTGTAGCCAGTCCATGATCCAAGAGGTACTGCACCTCAGCACGCATGACTTCCTTCTTGCTAGGGCTGATTCGGTAGAAGGGTTGACGAATCGGCCGGGTGTCGGGGAGCAGTTGGATGTCGTGCTGGGTAACATTACACTCTTGGGGGTCATCTCGGAACAACTCCTGATGTTCTTTGAAGATCTTGACGAGAGGTGCACTATGATTGTCCTGAAAATAGTTGGGAAGATCAGTTAGGATTTCGGAATTAGAAAGCGCTGACTCCTTGTCAGTGCTTTCGGGAGGAAAAGCAGGGAAGGTCTCACTGTGGATGTATGGCTCTTTAAATGAAGAGTAATTAATCATGACAGTGGGAGGAGTACCGTTATATAGCTTCAGGAGGTTGACGTGGCACAACTGGGTCTTCCGCCGCCTATCTGGAGTCTCTAGAAAGTAGTTATGGTTGTTTCTGCACTCCTTGATGCGGTAGGGTCCTGAAAACCTGTTTTGTAAAGGAGAACCTGGGATAGGGAAATAAGCAAGCACGAAGTCTCCCGGTTTAAATTTCCTTACTTTGCTGGTCTGGTCGTAATGAGTCTTCATCCTCTCCTGTGCTTTCAATAGATTATCTTGGGCAAAACTGCGGACCCTCTCTAGAATGTGTTGTAGGTTTTGAAGAAACTGGGGCACATTCTGATGCTCACTGAAGGTGGCATCACGTAGAGTGTCTTTGAAAACCTTGAGAGGAGTACGGCACTTACGTCCGTAGAGCATCTCATAAGGAAATACTCCTAGGGACTCATTGGGAAGACTTCTATAGATACACATTATTTGGTCGATTTGCTTATCCCAATCCTTAGAGGTTTCATTACAAAACTTCTTCAGGAGTGCTTTAGTAGTCTGATGACTACGTTCAAGAGAACCCTGTGAAGCAGGATGATAGGGGCTGGACAATACCTGTGTGATGTTGAACTCTTCCAGTGTCCTCTTAAAGAGATCACTGGTGAAGTTGGTGCCACAGTCGCTCTGAACCTCCCTTGGAAATCCATACTGGGTGAAGATCTTCAATAAGTGTTTCACAACCGTAGCAGCCGTAATGTTCTTTACTGGAACTGCTATGGGGAATCTGGTGGTAGGACACAGGATGGTTAAGATATAGGCGTTACCTGAACTGGTCCGAGGTAAAGGACCAGCACAGTCTATAATAAGTCTGTGGAAAGGTTCCACAGGCACCTGTATGGGAGTCAGTGGTGCTCTGGGAATAGAGATGTTCGGTTTACCTGCCATCTGACATGTATGACACTGTTTGACGTACTGTTTGACGCTATTTACCATACCTGGCCAGTAGTAGTCTTGACGGATTCCATGGTAAGTCTTGTTAAATCCGTAGTGGGAGAGTGCTCCGTGGGCCAGGTGTAGAATAGTGGGCCTCAGGCTGGCAGGAATCACTAGTTGTTCGATGTTGGCCCAATCGTGCTCCTTCTTCAGTTTACTGGGTCTATATCTGCGGTAGAGCAACTCGTTCTCTAGGAAGAACCCAGGAATACTGTCAGGTTGAGTCTCAGCCTGGAAAAATAATGGTGTCAAGGTAAGATCTTCCCTCTGTAACTTACGGAACTCCAACTTGGTCAGATTCGGGGGTAGTTTCTGAGGGTCTTGAGGGACAGCGGTAGCAGTAGAGTCAGCTGGCTGTGGTCGTGCAGCTTGTGCACGGGTGGTCACTAAAACCGGAGGAGAAACTTCATCACTCTCTTGAACCTTTGCTGGAACATGCACAAAGATGGGATTATCCATTACAGAGGTACACACCTGGGGTTTGTCCATGACGATCAGGTTGGTCGGTTGCAGGTCTTCAGTAGTAGGAAAAGGCACTACGAAGGACCGTTTTGCTTTTTCCAGCGGTCCTTCGTAGGGCCATGGGTTTTTCTATGTTTATCCCCAACGGTCCTCCGTAGGGCCTAGTCCATTTCGTTACCCCGGCGAACGAGTCAAAGTTTTTTATCAACAGTCCTTCGTAGGGCCATGGGTTTTTTGCATATTTTACCCAACGGTCCCTCGTAGTCTCCTAATATTTTCATTCATTTTATCGTCCCCTCCCGAATGTCATATAGAATTTTCCAACTGTTATATTAAAAGGTTCGCTCCTAGGCCCCAGCCATTTTGTTTCAAGGGGATTTAAAGGTCCCTCGTAGTCATACATGTTTTTCGTTACCCCAGTGACCCATGCACAGGCATCGGTCAATGACGTCATCAGCTAGCCAGTCTTCATCTTCCCTGAATAAGTCCGTTTTCTGTTATAGTGTATTTATTCCCATTTTCAATATTTATAGTAAAGGGGGATTAAAAGGCCGCCTTCTGTCAAGCCTAATATACAATGACGTCATCCATTATAAGCTAGTTTTTCTCAATAAGGTATTTCCATACTATTGCCCATTTTTCTAGGATCATTTGAAAGCTAAGATTTCAAATTAACACGAGAAATGAGTTCAGCTCTGTCACCAAAGGAGTATTTACCCAGGTCTTTTTCCTAAATCTAAAACTTATTCCAATTTATACCCATTGTTTCGTGTTCTATCTCGTGTTTATAGCCTATTAATTTAATATCCCCCTTTACTATGATCATTCAGTCAAACCTCTATCATGTCACCCCTATTTCTTCTTCGTCTATCTAGAGAATGTAATTTAAGCTTTGTCCATCTTTCTTCAAGGATCGTTTATTGAGCATAGGGCAAATAAAATTGAAAACCCACTATCATCCATTTGTATGAAAACAGTCCCTTGCCAGGCATGGTGACTTCAATGCGATTTCAGTACTAATCCAATATTACTGTATAAACTAACAGTAAAAAAAAAAAAAAAAAAAAAAAAGTCCCCTGCCAGTCATGGTGACTTCAATGCAATTTCAGTAGTAATCCAATATTACTGCATAAACGCATAAATATATATATATATGCCCATCTCACATTCGCTCAAAACATACCTCCCACACCTTACTGTAGCATATAACAGATCAAAAATACTCATTCAGTAGAAGCAAAGCCTCTCATGTTTTTGAAATAAGGCCTTCTGCAATTACCTGCTTTTCTAACGTCATCATCCCTAATGCGGTGCGAGGCGCCAACGCGGTAAATGCGGATCCTAGGAGGTTCACACATAAGTGTGAACTCTTAATCTGGCTTAATACCTCAACTGTACTCTGTTGTTCATCAGAGTTGATATTCAGCTATAATGGCTCGTATTTTCGCTCATTGCTCATATTTTCTGATATTCATAAACCCTATCAAACCATCCTAACCTAACCTAACCTAACTTATTATATATAACAAACAAATACATTCTACAGACCAGTTGTTGTTGTTGTTTAGTGACATCACAAAAAGCGACCTCAGGTATAGGGATAAGGTATTGCTGGCCATTAGCATATAGATGTCAAGGTATTACAGCACCTGACTGGTCAACTATATATGACGTCACCAGATAACCAATGCGACCTTTGGCGTCCTACTGGCATGTGTATTTGATGTTATTAATCAAAAATGACTAACTATCCATCCCCACCTAACCTAATCAGAGGTTTAAGAATATACATTATATAGGTTTCTATTATTTTATTGGTAATAAAAGTTTACATTCTAGTCTTAACAGTAAAATTGTAATGGGGAACAAGCATAATATTTCAGATGTTGGTCATAGCAATCCCAGATCTTGGTAATTTTTTGTGAGACCAGTTCCTCTGCCACATCAAATCTGGAAGAATAAATAGAAACCATATTAGCAACACAGAATAATAATAATAATAATAATAATAAATCAGCAATAATATGAAAGACAATATATGGCAAACATCTAGAAATATACTTACAGCTCAGTAATATGAGGATTCATCACACAGCGATAGACATTTATCCTGTCCATCTATGCAAAATGTCTTTTTGCAGTTAGGCATTGCAAAATTAGAATATGCAAATTGAATTATCTTCCTATCGTTCATATCATATTCCCCATATTCAAATAAAGTTTCAAATTTATGTAGTGCAGCTCTCAAGTTCAGGTTGCATAATTGATAAACGAAAAACATGGCATAGGCTCCACAATAATAGGAGTCCATGCTCTGTATGCGTTGTGTGAACATGTATACTCTATAATCTTCAAAATAAGAGAGGAATTCTTGTAAATAACGTGAATTGAATTCCATCTTCAGCCCAAAACTGTCCAACAGGACGATAATGGCTCCTGAAGGTTTATTGTGCACATACAGTCATCCAATGACCCATCATCGTTGCAGGGGATTTCTCATCTAAAGTATTTAAAATAAATACCACTGGCTCTTTATTTAATTTCTTGAAGATTCTCCATACATCGTTCGCTAAATAACATCCGATATATATGGCTTCTTCCCCTAAATATATATTTTTCAACCCATTGTTTATTTCTAAACAATTCATGTTTCTTAGGCTCTCGTTTCACAAATAATACGTCGGTCAGCACTAATTTTCATAACCCCAGTAGTAGGACCAAACAGCAGTATAACTTTATTTCCCACTATGGCTGTATTAAATTCCAATGTAATTCTTAAATTCCCTGTCGCTTCCAAGGAAACTGTATCCTTTATTTCTTCTGGTAATAAATTAAAGACCAGCAGAGTTTGTCCTTTAACGAACGATTCGTAGGACAAAATATTATCTACATTAAATCCTACAGCATTCAGGACCGTATAATATAATTTCGAACATTTATGGGGGAAATCACACGCGATATTAAATAAACTCGTGCCGTTCACCGAGATATATACGTTGCTCAAGGCGGAATGGTTGAAATATAATGGGTTTAAGGTGTAATCTCCAGAAATGGCTTCCATATCAATAATGGCCATGTATAATTTCTCAGGGATAACTCCACCCCAGGGTTGGTCCATAGTTAATGATTTTTGGCCCTGCCCTAGAATATAGGTTTTAAATAGGGTTTTATCAAATATATACGTTACTGCTCCATTATTTTGGGCGAGTGCTCTGTTAATAGCTAGTAGCCCAGAAGGGAATGGGGTTAATCTATCGATCCACAAGCGGGCCATATTTATATTATATTTATAATTAGCAGTTGCTGTATCACTGCCAATAACCCATTTATCACTATTTAACTCCAAACGTATTCTTACATCTACGTTATCCAGTAAATATTCGCTAATAGATGCAATATCCAGCAGTAATTTAAAGCAAGTATAAATGCCCTGTTCTTTCATATTAGCCATTTTCTCATCCTGATCTATCGTGGTCGTAGCAAAATACTGCGTATCAATTTTATTGGGTATCGTTAGCGCCTCTTCTTTATAAAAATGCGCTAGATGCTTAAAACCATCAATTTTACTTCTGGAAAGAGTCGTTAGCAGCTTTATATACGCCCAATAAGAAAATAAAGAATTACTTTCAACTACTTGTTCGTTGAAATACACCTCCACTGTTTTAAAAAGTGTTTGTGATAATCCATTGGCGACATTCACTTTTTTGCCCGAATCTATTACGGCGTCAGCTTCTGTTAATTCTATGCCCACTTCTAGGGCTAGTGATGACATATCCAGGAAATGACCTGGAATGCCAGGGATACTAAATTCAATATACGAGTCCTTAAATTTATTAATTCCTAAATTAACAGGTAAAATATCAATATTTTTCCTGCTGGCTATAGTGGACTCAATCATACGTGCTGAATTAAGTTTGGGAAATCCATCTGTTACAGCCACTGTGTAACTTTCCAAAGGGGATTGTAGCCCCGCTCCTAGTGTAGTAGTAGTATTCATGCTGGATGCTATGAGAGGAATGAATTGTAATTTATGCAAACACGTCATTATATCTCTTATTCTTCTTATTCTGTTTTGTGAAACTTCGAATAAGTGCTAATTTGGTGGCCTTAGCCTTTCTCTTAGACTGTTTCCGCCTTTTACCACCACCTAAAATCTGACGCCCAACTCCCTTCAATGATTCGATCCCATGCTTCTTCATTGACTTTTTAAAGGAATGTTCGCCTGTTTGCATGTCTTGCAATACATTCTGACCCATACTTAAGACGACAGGAGTGAGGGTTCTCATTAAAAATGGGGCTGCCTCACGGGCTAAACCAGTGAGGAAACTGAATATACCACCTCCTCTTATATGACTCCTATTGAATATTCTAATATCACTCAGCCCACCTCCTTTATATGAGGCAGGTGGGCTAATTAAGAATAATATTTCGTCTACAGACGGAGGGATGAAATTGACGCGCATTTTGTAGCTTGCAGATGAGTAATGAGGCTCGGAACTGTAATGTCCTTATTATATAGACCCAATTCGGGGTCGTATATGTAAAACAGCTGTTGTGCTTCCTCGTTTATCGAAATAAATAGGAGTCCCATTAGGATCGGTTCCTGCAATACTTATACTATCCAGTACATTTGTATTTAGAGGTTTATATAGTTTCCTATTCGTGCTTTCACCACCCTGCAAAGACACTACGTCCAATATATTCACTAATAAATTTCCGTACATCGTGGGAGCAATTTTATCGCAATAAACACACAAGTAATCCATCATGCCCCTGGGTTGTGGAGGGTAGGGGCACGTGTCTGATATGGGTGTTTCATCCAAATAATTCTTGTGTACGTATATATCATAATTTTTATGTTGTTCAGTTCCTAAAATCTTGCCAATACTCGCCCCAAAAGATAGGGAAATCCTGCATATTGCTCGATTATCGTCATAATACAATACATTCTCATCGCTGCTCGCGGTATTGAACTTTACTCTATTGGAAATCGATCCATATTTAATATATGCATCAGCATATCTTTGGAAATAGGTCTTATGGACATCAGACACAAAACTCAAATCGTTCTGTGAAAATATATGGGTAATTTCATTATTGATGGCGTATATAATTTCCTTTATGCCACCATCTAAAATATTAGTTTTCGGTAGAAATTTGGAATGTTTGTATCTAATTCCTTTAACATCTAGGTACATAATTCTCACGCGGATATAACTCTCCAGATCATCCGATCTTATTATGTAATATGACGAAGGCAATAATATATTCTGGAGACACATTTCGTAGGAACGTCTAGAATCCAGCACAAGTTGATTATACAGTCTGTTTTCAAAAGCACTAGGTACGTTATTAGGAAATAAATCTGTATTAGAAACACTAGCAGCATAAATAACGTGGGAATCCATTGCTGGACTATGAATGAATAAACTAAAAACAAAACAGAACATCTATTTATACACTCACCTTTAGTAAGCTAGCAAAGTTGCTCCTCCGCCAACTTTAGGGCGTTTAGTTTCTCCAGCAGCTGTAGTAGGAGCATACGCCCGTTTTCTTCTTAGTACCACGTCATCATTAAATACTTGTTTACGAGATTCTGTATTCCTAAACATTTCTCGTGGAGTTGAGGTTAAAGAGATGAATAATTTAACCAGCGGTAATTTTTCTCGTGGGAATACAGAGCGGTGAATTGTCATTTTAGTTAAAATATCATCAATTATGTTTATTCCAGTCACTGGCATTTGCAGATTCCCATTGACATCCCATTGCACCATCTTGCTTTCATCAAAAAATTTCAACAGCGAAGTAGCATAATCATGATCTTTAGCTTTCAATTTTAAATGTACCAAATGTACTATTGAAGGATTAGCTCGTACTGAAACTGGTGCTACTGGAGTACTTGCTGCTGGTGTTGGAGCTAGTGATGGCGCTACTTCTGCTTTTTTAACTACTGCTACTTTAGCAGGTCCCTCATCGATGGATTTACGAGGTACTATATAATATTCTTTCATTTTTATTTATTAAATAGCATGGATATTAAACTAGCAGCTATGGGTAATAATATACCGAGGATACTGCCTCCTTTACGAGTCAATAAAATACGCTTTTTGTTTGAAATTGAGGGTTTCTTGCAAGCTAGCGAATGCAAGGTGTCTCTGTACTTCTTCAATTTCACTATAACTTTCTTTTTAACCGGAAGCCTATTTTTCAGAAAATTGTTGAAAATCTCTGACAAGCAATGAATATGTGTTTTTTTAAACTGAGCAATCAATTTTTTCCTGGCTGAGGAATTAAGTTTGCTCAGCAAGGTCACCAACTCTCTGTACTTGTATACTAATGGCTTCTTCATATCTTCAACAAATCATCAGCATCAATCCACTGATCAAATGAAGAATCGTAGCCTTCGTACCTTACTTTATACTGTAATTTATTATTAGGCAATGTACGTTTGCGTAGTACTTTCTCAATATTAAATGCAACTGGTAAATGGGTTAGGGTTAATTCTTCCTTATAAAACCCTCTGTCAATAGGCTTGTTATTCAAATCTTGTAAAAAATATAATGGGATAGGCTGACTTTTATCTATACGAATAATTCTGAAAATTTCTTCCGTGTTTTGTCTAGCAAAACCTTTCTTGAATGTCGAAATTCTGTTGGAGAGAGTAATGCGAACTGTGTCCCCGACAGCTAGTAGAGAACTAAGACCCCCTTTAGGTTTGTCCTTACTTTTATACATGAGATTGAACTGTTTCTTTATATCTTGTGGACGAGATAAAGCATGAACGTCAACTGGAGTACGACCACCTAACCCTCGGTGGGGTGTTGTGTTATAGGCCTTTATGATATCAGGCAATATGGGCAGATATCTCGAGGTATTGTGCGCAGTCATATATTTATAAATCTTGGTTTTCATGGTACGTATAAAGCGTTCGGCGATAGCGGCTTTTGTTTCTTGAGAAAATACGCTATACAGTTTAATATTTTTAGCTGCAAGCATTCGTTGCATATGAGAATTATAAAATTCACCTCCTCGATCTGTATTTATTTTACGTATTCCTTGGAAATATGAGGATTCCAATATGTTTTTCAGAGCTTTACTCACAGTCTGTCCATCTTTGCGTTTCAGAGGTGCGACTTGCGCATACCGTGAAAAAATATCGACACAGACGAGAATGTATTTAATATCATCATTATGTTTGGCCAATAATCCCATTTCTGCTAAATCACATGCTAAATATATACGGGGTTTAGGACTCAGCACCTTTCTTCGTTGAAATTTGTGAGGTTTTAATGCGTGCAAAGTGTAAGCTTTAGACGATTTCAAGTATTCTTTGACATCTGATAAAGTTATATCTGGCTTTAGGGTTTTAGCTGCTTTATACAACCTATTGACCCACCTAACCCTCCTGAGGATGCGGGGTTATAATAAATTTTATCTAGTACGTGCTCCATCTTCTAATAAAGTGTTATCGAATTGTATGGTTTTAGCTGTTTTATACATCCGATATACCAACCCCCCTAACCTCCCCTTGTGGTGGTTGTTGTTGTTGTTGTTGTGGGGAACACATCCTATACACCCCACCCCCCTAACCTCCCCTTGTGGTTGTTGTTGTTGTGGGGAACACATCCTATACACCCCACCCCCCTAACCTCCCCTTGTGGTTGTTGTTTAGTACATTCACCATTGGTAAACAATTTCGTATGGATGCTCAACAACAATATTGCTACGGAAGGTAATGCGTTCAGGGGTTTTCACTCCTAAATCCACCAATAAATGCCCATAAGGTTTACTGATGGCTTTCTTGTAGATATCCAAAAGCTTTTTAGAATCTTGTTTTCCAAATAACTGCCGTCCTAAAGTCTCAATTTGAGCTAAATCTCTAGATTTCACTAATATGAAATGGGAGGCGTTTAAACTGATACTTCTAGCATATTTCCCAGAGAAAAATATATTTTGGGTAATGAATATACACGAAATAGCGAGATGTCTGCCTTTAGTGAAGATATCAGACACAATTTTGGAATTGGCAGATTCGATGAACAAGTCATCGATAATAATTAAAATAGGTGAATCGTCTGTACGTTCATCTAAAGGGTTGATAATTTCAGGATGAGCTATTATTTTCTTGTTACTTACTGGATCGTCTAGCAATGCTCTGTAACTGCCGCCGCATATAATAATACTGGAGAATTTCAGATGGTATTTTTGTACGAGTTTAGTGCACAAATGAGATTTTCCGCCATTGGAAAATCCTGCAATGATTATTCTGCTAGGTTCGTTGAAAATATCGAGTTGTTCTTCAGTGATAGGTGAACTATCCATGACTCGTGTTGGGTTTGTACTGAAATAAGTATGATAAGGTTATTATATTTAAACATGGAAGGTTTCATAGAAACATCAAAGTATACATTTCATATTTTTTATTTTTTTTGCATAGAACATTTTTCAAAACATAGGTTAGGGGGGCACGGTTTTATAAAAACAAAGTATACATTTCACAAACTTTTATTTTTTTATGTACAACAGAACATTTTCAACATAAATATACAACAGAACATTTTCAACATAGGTTACGGGAGACTGCATTTTCAGAACATCAGTGATCAGTCAGGGGCCCCGCAATTTTTCAAACATCAATGACAGGTTAGGGGAGGTAGCAATTTTCAAACATCAATGTCAGGTTAGGGGAGGTTGCAAATTTTATGAAATCCATCTTTGGAGGCAATATCAATTTCACGGGTAGGGAGGTTAGACAATTCATTTAAAATTACCCCGAGGTCATAAGCTGCATTGCGAGAGAATGTGTATAAATATTTATAAGAATTTCTGCATAAAATGTTGCACCTTTGGCAATAGGCTGCAAGATAATTATTAAATTCAATAGCATGATCATGATGACGGTGTTTGTCCTTATCTGATTTAAATGGCCTATAACACATTTCACATGTGGTCTGACGTCTATAGGCTTGCCAATGTTCACGTGTCATAGATATTTTGTATTTAGGCATGGCAGATTTGATTCTCTTCCATGCTTTCTCTAAAGTATCAATGAAATGATTCACAGGGTCATCTCCCATATACGTTAATTTATCTACCACCTCCAATTCCCTGTTGATGATGATAAAAGCATATGCCACGGCTTTGTGACGCTTCTCAATCATACCTTGGGGATTGGAGGGGTCCAACAAGCTCTCGAAATCATAATATGCTGTGTGAGACGGCCCATAAGCACGACCGTAATTTTTGAACTTAATTTTATGACCTTCAGGGTAAAATTTCAATGTTTGTTTAACTTCGCTTGACTCTTCGTGATCCCGCATCGCATCAGGTGACAAATGAATTAAACACGAATGGCAAAAAATATGATTGCCTGGTGCTCTATTTGGATTGCCGCGCATATTGCGGACATACTGATTGAAATCTTTAATGAGTACAAGATGCTAATCCTCTAGCATGAGCAAAGGTACTTTCGGAGCAGAATGTTCTCTACCTTTTCTAGCTAAGCTAATGTAGTACCTATTATCTTCACGAGTGAGCACATAGATAAATATACTTAATTTATTTATACTTTCTATTTTATTGATGTTATCGTACGTTATGGGAATTTCAATATCCTCAGGCCATCGGACAAATCTAAGACACCACCTGGCAGATTTGGAACGCCTACCAATGTTATTTAAATTCATCCCCCGAGCTAGACATATATATGCTGCTAAACATTGGATCAAACATATATTTTGTTCCCTTTAGGGTTGAAAATAAGTTGTTTCCTACGCAATTTATCCGGATACGGTACATAATCGCCAAGACGGATAGGGTGCTGAACAGCTATGGAATTGATATAAAAACCAGAAATGCTCTGTATACCCAGACTCGAACCTTCTGTCTCGGCAAAGAACTCTTCTAACTTATTATCCAATTCAGCAATCCATTGATCTACGACAACACTAGCCTCATGCCTAGTTACAGTGCGTTCCTCGGCCCTTATAGGCAACTCTCCCTCAAAATCAGGTTCATTTTCTTGATTAAGCCGTTGTAAATTGAATGTAAAATCAGGGTATATCAAGAGGGCAGGAGGGAAATTGGGGTGAACGGCATCAAACAAGGATTCTATTTGCCGAATTAAATAATCACGATATATAGTCAAATAATGGGCAGGATCTCCTTGGGCATGATCTGGGATGCTATATGAATGGCGTATGTACCCCCCCATTGAAATTATTGATCACTTCAAGCACTTCGGGTTGAGGAGGAAGCAAAACATCTACTTGCTGCTGTTCCTGAGGTGGTGGTGGCGAATTAGCGATAGGCTGGCTGGCTTCCAGATCTGAATCAGCTTCCCAAACCAAATGCAGGGAGTCTTCATCCTCTAGATGGCTACCTTGAGTAAAAAGAATTGAGATTTTTAATAAAAAATAATGTAAATTTAATATAGGAATGTTTACAAATAAATAATGAAAGGTTATGGAAATAATCACTGAGGATGATACTTACGATCTAGACTGGGCCTGCTATTGTTACTATCTTCTAATGGCGGTGTACGAGCTTGACTAGTGCTAGGTTCTCCAGCCTCATTCCCTCCTCCACGAGGATATTCCTCATCCAACTGTTCAACAGATGATCCTGGAAAAAAAAAAACATTAATTATTTTTTTGTAGATGTTAGTTAGCATTCATAACATATATATTTTTAAATAACTGATTAATGATGGGAATAGTGCAATATTATCTCAGATTAATAAAATTAATAATGAATACTGATGATGGATATTAACTTACTTTCGCTCTGAGGCGATGAAGCTTCTGAGGTCTCAGAATCGTATCTGGTGTTAGACTCCGTATCGTCATCAACATCCAGATTCATACAAAATGGACAGGTTTCGGGGTCGCGACCTGTGGATCACAGTAATATTATTTATGCGAATAAAAACAATATTACTGAAGCTGGTAGGCAATATTTTTTTATAAAATATCACATGCTGCTGGTGTAATTCTATATAAAATTATTTGATCATAAACGAAGCAAGTGTTGCTGATATTAATATTACTCACGACTGGTGCAGAAGATTTTGGAGCACGAGGTGCAGACTGCATCATAATGTCCACGAGGGATATTAACGCACTGGGGACAGCATAAGACACACTCACGACGCGAGTTGGCTGTATATGAAATACGACATTCTATGCACCTTACTTCGCACAAGTGCAATTTCCCCTGCTTTGGCTTATTGCAGAAAGGACAAGTTTCCATGGTTGGGTATTGTTGGTGAATAATACAGAGGTCTGGTGAAATGTCCAGGAGCGATGTTGGCTGCTTGTGCTGGCTGGGAGTGTGTTACGAACCCGGATCTACCCTGGAGCAGTGACAACCACGCCATCTGTGAGTCAGCTCCCGAAACCCCCGCCAAACGGACGACGACACCTGGTGAGGACAGCGTGTACTGGCCTCGAGGACCAGTTTCCAGTCTGGTTCCGCGCTCAACACCGCCGCTCCTGACCTCTGGTGAAGTGGTGCTCCGACGACAGCACCATCTATGGGCTGGATACGTCAGGTGTTTGTGCCCGAGCCCGTAAGTGAGGTGTATTAGTGTCCCGGTTATTGATGACGTGTCTGCTTACAGAGCCGACCTGGGACCACTGTGTTGAAGGTTGAGTCAGTCTACCTGAGGCAGCCAGTCTCCATACCTTGAACGTTGCTGCAGCTGTTGTGAAGTTGTCCCCCCGGAAGAACACTGTGGTGTGTTAGCCTGCCAGTGGAGTGGCAGTAAGAGGATTTACCCGGGACTGACTGTTGGAGACGATCATCCACTGGGGTATTGAGGACAAGAGGGTGATTTGTGATATCACACGAGACTCCTGTCTAGGGCGTACCCCTTATATCGCTCGTGGAGTGGCCGTACCAGCCTTGGTGGCTCAGTACCTGCCAGCAGACCAGCTGGACGTGTGGTTGACGGCCTCCACGACGGTGCCCCCAGTGGACCTGTGTTTTGGCTGACCTGTGGCCAGGGTAGGCTCAACTTCTTTGGATATTTCGTTGTGTGGCCACGAAGAAGCACCAAGGACTCGGCACCGAGAGTTGTGGCACCAGCGTCTTCAGCAGAAGACAACGATTATGGATTAATCCCCTTGTATAGTGTTAATACCCTCCCCCTGTGCACTTTTTGCTTTTTATATATTTAATCGGTGATGGTCATAATTATAATATTAAGTTCTTAGCTTTCTTTCCCTACTCCCTTTAAGTTACTTGCGTCAAGGATCTCATCCCTTGATAGCCACTACTGGCTTGGGAACGGATACATTATATCTTCCTCTAACAACATCAGAGTAAGGACCCCGTTGCGTCCCGAGAGGGCCGTAACAGAGAGCTAGAGATGTACTGACCAATTTGACTGGGGAATGGCGGCCAGGTCAGCTTACCAGCTGTGCTGCCAGACGTAAGATGCTTCTAAAAATTGTGGTATGACATTGGGGCATCTATTCTAGTTTTGAACTTATTA
Organism: Procambarus clarkii; assembly: GCF_040958095.1. Classification (NCBI taxonomy): domain Eukaryota; kingdom Metazoa; phylum Arthropoda; class Malacostraca; order Decapoda; family Cambaridae; genus Procambarus; species Procambarus clarkii. The sequence continues at coordinate 425,707 of NW_027189244.1, forward strand.
CTGCATAATGAATGATTACAGTCGCAGATGACTAAAATGTATATTCTTAAACCTCTGATTAGGTTAGGTGGGGATGGATAGTCTAGTCATTTTTTATTAATAACATCAAATACACATGCCAGTAGGACGCCAAAGGTCGCATTGGTTATCTGGTGACGTCATACATAGTTGACCAGTCAGGTGCTGTAATACCTTGACACCTATATGCTAATGACCAGCAATACCTTATCCCTATACCTGAGGTCGCTTTTTGTGATGTCACTAAACAACAACAACAACTGGTCTGTAGAATGCATTTGTTTGTTATATATAATAAGTTAGGTTAGGTTAGGTTAGGATGGTTTGATCGGGTTTACGAATAACAGAAAATATAAGCAATGAGCGAAAATACGAGCCATTGTAGCTGAATATCAACTTTGATGAAGCACAGAGTACAGTTGAGGTATTAAGCCAGATTAAGAGTTCACACTAATGTGTGAACCTCCTGGGATCCGCATTTAGCCAGTTGATGCCTCGCGCCACATTAGGGATGATGACGTCAGAAAGGCAGAAGAAGGCCTTGCTTTTACTGAATGAGTATTTTTTTATCTGTTATATGCTACAGTAAGGTGTGGGAGGTATGTTTTGAGCGAATGTGAGATGCGCATATATATATATGTATGTTTATGGAGTAATATTGGATTACTACTGAAATTGCATTGAAGTCACCATGCCTGGCAGGGGACTGTTAGTTTATACAGTAATATCGGATTAGTACTGAAATCGCATTGAAGTCACCACGCCTGGCCGGGGACTGTTTTCATGCAAATGGAAGATAGTGGGTTTTCAATTTTATTTGCCCTATGCTCAATAAACGATCCTTGAAGAAAGCTGGACAAAGCTTAAATTACATTCTCTAGATAGACGAAGAAGAAATAGGGGTGACATGATAGAGGTTTGACTGAATGATCATAGTAAAGGGGGATATTAATAGGCTATAAACACGAGATAGAACACGAAACAATGGGTATAAATTGGAATAAGTTTTAGATTTAGGAAAAAGACCTGGGTAAATACTCCTTTGGTGACAGAGCTGAACTCATTTCTCGTGTTAATTTGAAATCTTAGCTTTCAAATGATCCTAGAAAAATGGGCAATAGTATGGAAATACCTTATTGAGAAAAACTAGCTTATAATGGATGACGTCATTGTACATTAGGCTTGACAGAAGGCGGCCTTTTAATCCCCCATTACTATAAATATTGAAAATGGGAATAAATACACTATAACAGAAAACGAACTTATTCAGGGAAGATGAAGACTGGCAAGCTGATGACGTCATTGACCGATGCCTGTGCATGGGTCACTGGGGTAACGAAAAACATGTATGACTACGAGGGACCTTTTAATCCCCTTGAAACAAAATGGCTGGGGCCTAGGAGCGAACCTTTTAATATAACAGTTGGAAAATTCTATATGACATTCGGGAGGGGACGACAAAATGAATGAAAATATTAGGAGACTACGAGGGACCGTTGGGTAAAATATGGAAAAAACCCATGGCCCTACGAAGGACCGTTGATAAAAAACTTTGACTCGTTCGCCGGGGTAACGAAATGGACTAGGCCCTACGGAGGACCGTTGGGGATAAACATAGAAAAACCCATGGCCCTACGAAGGACCGCTGGAAAAAGCAAAACAGTCCTTCGTAGTGCCTTTTCCCACTACTGTCTTCTGCCAAGTCGTTGCCCAGGAGAAGTAGCACTCCAGGCATGGGAAAAGGCTTTTCCCTGATGGCGACTTGGACTTCTCCGTTCACGAAGGGACAATCCAGGTGGACTCTGGCGAGAGGATAAGGAGTGGTAGCAGTAAGGTCAGTGATGAAAACAGTTTCTCCGGTGTAGGCGATGTTGGGCACAGCCGACTTCAAAATAATCGATTGTAGAGCCGCTGTGTCCCTCAAGATCATCAGTTTGAAACGTCCCTCCGGATCTGAACCGTTGGTAGAGACAGTTCCAGTATACAGGTGTTTACTGAAAAGCGAAAGATCATTAACATGAACACCAACATTCATCACAGCCTTACCGGACTTAGGAGGAGTCGGCTTGGGTTTTGTATTGAGACTTACCACATTTATCTATGGTATGTCCATAGAGTCTACAATACTTACAGTACAATTGCGAGCCAGCTTGATCGGTACTCACTTTCTCGTAACTGTACCACGACTTCTTACAGGAAGATGGTTCTGGTGTCAGCCGGTGGATTAGGCTGTAAGTGTCAGCCGACTTAGCACACTTTAGGTAGTCGGTTTCTTCTTTATCTGCTAAATATAGACGGACAGGAGGCGGCACACGCCTCAAGAATTCTTCAACTAGCATGAGGTTGACGAGTTCTGCAAAGGTAGAGACATGTGCTGCTTCCAGCCATTTCATAAAATATCTCCTTTTGGTATTAGCAAATTCGAGAAAGGTAGTGGTACTTGCCTTCAGGTGGTCACGGAATTTCCTTCGATAACTTTCGGTGTAGAGAAGGTAGGCGTCCAACACTGCTTGTTTCAGAGTCTGGTAGTCATTCTCAGACGCCAAAGTACTGAGTGTAACTGCAGCTCTACCTGTAAGATGTACTCTGAGAAGGGTTGCCCATTGGTCGGCAGGCCAACTAATTTGATTAGCAAGGGTTTCAAAGGTGGTGAAAAACACATCAACTTCTGTCTCTACGAATGGTGGCATTAACTTACTTGCATGTGATATATTGAAACTGACAGGAAGATTGTCGGTAGCTTGCTGGCGTTGAGCGAGGTGTGAAGTTTCCAACGCGAATTCTCGTTGACGACATTCCATAGTCAGGGTTGCTTGTTGTTTGTCATATTCGTGTTGCATCTCCAATTGGCGTTGTTTTGTTTCAAGCTGTACTCGTTCCCGCTCACGGAGTATTGCAACCTCACGTTCCTTGAGGGCGATTTCACGTTCTTGTTCTTCCTTTCTTATGGCAGCTTCACGTTCTTTTTCTTCCTTTCGTATGGCAGCTGCTTCCCTATGTTGCTCGAGGGCTTCTCTGTGCTGCTCGCGTTCGATCTTGGCCAGCTCTAGTTTGAGTTTCATCGTTATCAAATCAGTTTTATCTGCAATAAAGTAAGTTTCGTGAGTTTCAGAGTCTATCTTACCTTCCTCTAGGAGATGATCCAGTAATAGGTTATGTATTTCATTTTTGTTGGCTTGGTAGGGAACTTGTAGTTGATACTCATGTGCAAGAGTTTGTAATTCAGTCCTCTTGGCGCGACTTAAAGTCCCTATTTCTCCTGCTGGATCTGTACGGAAAGCTTGGAGACGAAACATGGTGAAATTAGCAAATAAATGCACAACGAATATACTGTTGTGATATGGTGAATGTCAGAAACAGGACAACGTGGCAACTGGTACCTATCCTGTGGAATCGTTAACAATTAATGTTAATTTCAAGATGATAAATGATTAATAAATCAAGGTCGCAGGAAATCTTGTACCCGGTACTCATGTAAGAGGATAAGGGCAAGAAAATCCTACTAAACAAGCGAAACTGAGTTTCTAAAACAAATGAAACAGTTAATTGCCTCAAAAGTAAAATTGGTAGTCCAAGAATGTAGGCATACCTTGCCGAGTCTATAGGACATAAGCAAGTTTTTCCCACTGAAATTAATATGATACTTACAGAATTAGCGAACTTTTGTGCTCTGAAAAAGAAGGCTAATTCCCTACCAATGTAAATATCATCATCTCTGACCGACGTGTAGGGGTGCGAGGTGTCAACTGGTGACGAGAACTGCTGCTGAGGTCCCAATTCAGCAACTAAAGTTCGTGCGAGAGGAACTATGGCCCTCTTTATCCTCCTACTGTCAGATTGCAAAAGATTAGGTGCACTTGACCCGGGGACAGACCACAGTACTCGGGTACCAATATGATGATCTGCCGAAAATATGAGAAATATCCTAGGGACAAAAGATGGTAAACACGAATAATAACACAGAGGGAGAGATGACCAATTAAGAGAATGACTGAGGCCTACAGTCACCACGTAATCCAAAGTTGTCTCACCTTCACCATATGCTACTCTCGGAATGCACAATACACACAGCACCATATGAAAATAAAATTGAATATTGAAAATAGTGAAAAGCTACGTTTCCAAAGCCAAATACGCTTACCATAAATTTACTACTTGGCACCAGTACCTGAGTGAAGCTCCTAGGACAGGCCCCCACGTTATGTGACGGTAAAGCGTTGGTGTTCGGCTGTTTCAAAAGCTAGGGGCAGGGCCTCGTCACATAAACAAAAAAAAAGAGAAAAGTTGGTTCTTTCATCTGTGGTAAGGTAATGGGAAGACACACAAAACACAAGTATATAAACAATGAAATTTTAATTACTCTAGAAAAACAAGACATGAATAAAGGCAATCTCATAAAATATGCAGGATAAGTCAACAAACAAAATAACATCAATAATCACTGGCAAATGAAAAGTTACGCTAAGACAAGTAAGTTACAGTGATAGCAAAATAAAATATGAGTGCTGGAATACTGGCTTCGAGCTGCCAACTCCCTTAGTACATGAAAGCCAAGGCTTAGTCTACCAACGAGAGATGTCAACTGCATGGAGCACTGAGATATTCTGACGAGACTGGCGCACTGCAGCCCAGACGTCGACTTGTGGTGGTGGCGGAGGGCAGGCGCGACGAGATACCAGCCAATCAGCAACAGGCAGGCAGAGGATGAGCAGTTAGCTGGTTACGGCAGTGGCCAAGTGTTGGGGGTACGATTTGCTCTCTGGGCAAAACGTTTGGCGATACTTGGTGAAAGTATCTTGTATTTTGACATAATTATGTAGGGAAGAGCAGGCTCAATCTCTCTTGAAAGAGATTATCGTCACAATATATATATATATTTATTTATATATATATATATATATATATATATATTATTAAATATGACCGAAAAAGTAAGATTAATAATTCTAACACGAATTTTCTCAATCTTTCGTACATTTCTTTTCACTGTTGGAGGTAAATAAAAAATCAGTTCTCCAAAATTCATTTTTATTTCTAGTCTGATGCGACACGAGCGCGTTTCGTAAAACTTATTACATTTTCAAAGACTTTAGTTTACAAATACACAACTGAATAGAACTTACGCATCTCCGATTTTATATCTACATTTGAGTGAGGTGGAAGGGGTGATGTGGCATTAATCAACACAAGACAGAACAAGAGGTGACATTAATAGGGTATTAATTTCATCAACACAAGACAGAACACGAAACAATAGGTATTGAATAGAAGTGTTTGTAGAAAGCCTATTGGTCCATATTTCTTGATGCTTCTATATTGGAGCGGAGTCTTGAGGTGGGTAGAATATAGTTGTGCAATAATTGGTTGTTGATTGCTGGTGTTGACTTCTTGATGTGTAGTGCCTCGCAAACGTCAAGCCGCCTGCTATCGCTGTATCTATCGATGATTTCTGTGTTGTTTACTAGGATTTCTCTGGCGATGAAAGAGATGTTGTTGTCTTAAGACAACAACATCTCTTTCTAGGCCATGCAACCTCTGAAGGGACAACTAACACAACACCTATACCCCCTATTAGACTATTTTACAGGAACTTCTTTTCCACAGCTCATAAAACGGAGGAAAGGGTCCTGAAAGATATTGTTAATAGAAACATTATCCCTACAGACAAAAATCAGAGGATACAACTGACGATTTACTATAAAACCAGAAAAACGGCCAGCCTACTCATGAGAAACTCTCCAGACACAAAGCAGAGCGCTTTAAAAGAGACCAATGTCGTCTATGCCTTCAAATGCCCTCTTGGGGACTGTAAGCTCCAAAAAAAACCAGTATATAGGGAAGACAACAACATCTCTTTCTAGGCGTTTAACGATGAATAAGCAACAGGGCTCCATTAAGGAACATATAATCTCTTCCCACAACCAAACCATCGCCAGAGAAATCCTAGTAAACAACACAGAAATCATCGATAGATACAGCGATAGCAGGCGGCTTGACGTTTGCGAGGCACTACACATCAAGAAGTCAACACCAGCAATCAACAGCCAATTATTGCACAACTATATTCTATCCACCTCAAGACTCCGCTCCAATATAGAAGCATCAAGAAATATGGACCAATAGGCTTTCTACAAACACTTCTATTCAATACCCATTGTTTCGTGTTCTGTCTTGTGTTGATGAAATTAATACCCTATTAATGTCACCTCTTGTTCTGTCTTGTGTTGATGAAATTAATACCCTATTAATGCCACCTCTTGTTCTGTCTTGTGTTGATTAATGCCACATCACCCCTTCCACCTCACTCAAATGTAGATATAAAATCGGAGATGCGTAAGTTCTATTCAGTTGTGTATTTGTAAACTAAAGTCTTTGAAAATGTAATAAGTTTTACGAAACGCGCTCGTGTCGCGTCAGACTAGAAATAAAAATGAATTTTGGAGAATTGATTTTTTATTTACCTCCAACAGTGAAAAGAAATGTACGAAAGATTGAGAAAATTCGTGTTAAAATTATTAATCTTACTTTTTCGGTCATATTTAATAATATATGTCTACAGGAAAGACTGCTACCAAAATATACTAATATATATATATATATATATGTGTATATATATATATATATATATATATATATATATATATATATATATATATATATATATATATATATATATATATATATATATATATATATATATATATATATATATATATATATATATTATTTTCTGGTTTAGGGCTTCTATCCCTCTAACTATTTTCTTAGCATCAGGGCTTAATTGAAATAGGAGTTCTCCAAAACTCATTTTCGTACTTTTAAGGTGAAGAAAAGAAGTGATTTACTATAGAGTGTATTACACTTATTTGTATAATTTGCACGACGTTTCGAACCTCCATGGTTCATTCTCAAGTGAACAGATCTTACAATACTAGTTGATTTTATACCCGCAGGGTATAAAATCGGGTATAAAATCAACTAGTATTGTAAGATCTGTTCACTTGAGAATGAACCATGGAGGTTCGAAACGTCGTGCAAATTATACAAATAAGTGTAATACACTCTATAGTAAATCACTTCTTTTCTTCACCTTAAAAGTACGAAAATGAGTTTTGGAGAACTCCTATTTCAATTAAGCCCTGATGCTAAGAAAATAGTTAGAGGGATAGAAGCCCTAAACCAGAAAATAATAAATACAGAATATGCGGTCATATTCAATGAAACATGTTTGAAAGAAAACCTGCTGCCAGTATACACCAATATATATATATATATATATATATATATATATATATATATATATATATATATATATATATATATATATATATATATATATATATATATATATATATATATGTCTCATTGAATATGACCGCATATTCTGTATTTACTATCTTCTGATTTAGGGCTTCTATCCCTCTAACAATTTTCCTAGCACCTGGGCTTAGCTGAAAGAGGAGTTCTACAAAATTCATTTTCGTTATTTCAAGGTGATTGAAATAACGAAAATAGGAAAATGCTAGGAAAATAGTTAGAGGGATAGAAGCCCTAAATCATAAGATAGTAAATACAGAATATGCAGTCATATTCAATGAGACATGTTTAAAATGTATTATGAATGTCTTGCTGAACCACATTACACTCCTGGGGATCATCGCTGAACAACTTCTGATGTTCTTGAAAAACTTTGATGAGAGGAGCACTATTACAGTCCTGTAAATATTTAGGAAAATCAGTAAGGATTTCCGAGTTGGAAGGCACTGACTCAGAGTTAGTGCTGTAACATGGGGGGGGGGGGTTCGTATTCGTATTCTCGTTCTCTCTACCCCTCTCTGTACCCGTATTCTACTTTATTTAACTCTCTACCAAGGGACCCCAAAACTTTTACTCGAGCCGACCCCACGCCACGTGGTCTTAAGACAATTGACCGACTTAAGATTCTACAACCCGTATGACGTGAAATAGACTTCCAGCAAATCTCTAGAATCGCTCGCGCTGCCACCACTAGACCAGTAACACTGAGCAATGATCGAGGTCTGGATCGATCATGCTAATCAATAAACCTTGGGGTTTGATCCTCACTAGTAATGTATATATACTTGGATTTACGTTAAGTGTGGAATTAATTAACAATCAAAGGGATAATGAATTCTGATTCGGTGTTAGAATCGGCGCCCAACTCAACTCGGCCTCTGAGCTACCCACGTGGTACTGGACAATACACATATAAATTACATAAAATGGAAATGAATAAAAAAGACAATTTAATAGCTAAATAGTTTATTCAAAACTAAAACAAAATCTAAAAATCAATGCACTCCCTAAACTTATCACGCTCTGACATGAGAAGCAATGAGTTGACCTATTCTCTATAAAAACTCTGAGCGACTCTACTTTGGTATGCGACAAGAGGGTGTTAGTGCTGGTCTAATGGGAGGTAAATGGAAGTCACCTGCCCCAGTCGCTCCTCGTTCCACACTGTCTTCCCAAGTCGCTCTGTCTCCCCACAGCAGCAGCTTGGGTATCCCTACGCTTAGCTTTACTACATTGCTCGTAGGTGTTTAAGTTTAACAACTAATCACTGTTGCACTGAATGATCCAGATTGGTTGAATTATTTTAACTGAAGTTAATTACACAAGCATCTTAGGGAAGAGCTATTCCCAATTACAAAATGGCTATTTGACCTTTGAGAAAATACCAAAAATATGGAGCTTTGGTGACCGTGACCTAAGGTCGCCCAAATCCTTCCGCCTCCAAATAGTGAGGGATTTGGTGAGTATGGTTGGAGCTCTGAGAGCAGAGATGGATTCCCTGCGGGAGGAGGTGCGACGGCTGGGACTTCGGGAGGAAACGAAGGAGGAGGCCAGTGTTGACGGGACCTCATTAAGAAGGACTGACGGGACCAGTATTAAGAAGTCCTCGTCTTGGCAAGTTGTGAAAGACAGGGGTCTTAAGAAGACCTTGGCAAAACCGACAACTAATAGCCTACACCTAAGGACTTTTAATGCATTTGACGTATTAGAGGACGAGTGCTGTGTTGAACCTGTTGTTCAACGAGGTGGCAAAGACAAAGTAACGAGGAGCATTAAAGCGCAGGTCCCTCAAACTATTCGAAAGGAAAAGGGAGGATCGAAGCGAATTTTGGTTGTGGGAGATTCCCAGGTGAGGTATTTAGACAGAACGTTTTGTGCCAGAGATAGGGGGAACAGATTAAGGGTTTGCTACCCGGGAGCTGGAATTGGTGATATTGTTGGAAACATGAATGATATTATGACAGGAAATGGGAGCAAACCCATTATTTGTATTAGTGCAGGGGGTAATGATGTTGGACGAGTTAGGAGTGAAGAACTAATACAGAGATTCAGGACAGCCATTGAATTAGTTAGGAGCAAGGGAGGAATCCCGATCATATGTGGCATTCTTCCAGGAAAGGGAGTGGGAAATGAATGGATGTCGAGGGCACTTGGTGTCAATTGCCGGCTGGAAAGTAAGTAAGTAATTATCAAAAGAAGGCACCAAACCGGGAAGGCTATGTAGCACCATCAAATACGCAAAATAATCAGAGGGCGCTAAATATCACCAAGGATGCCAATACGAGAACAAAAACGCATAAGGCGAACGATATCAAAAGTATCCGAGTCACCAAGAATTCTATCGAGGGACAGGTGACCGCGAGGGGCGGTCGGAAAGCAAGACACACGCTCGTCCTGGAAGTCAGGACATTCAAGAAGGACATGCACGACCGTAAGAGGGACAATGCAACTAGGACAATAAGGAGCAGGGCGGCGCTCCATCAAGTGACCATGGGTTAAGCGAGTATGGCCAATACGCAACCTCGCTAGAGCTGTTTCCCACCGCCGGTTACGGTGGAAGGAGGACAGCCACGAGGAAACACAACATTTAAGAGTACGTAGCTTGTTACCAGTAACAGACAACCAAGAAGCCTGCCAACGGGTAAGGACTGAGGAATGGATAACCGGGTAAAAGTCGGAATACGGAATGCCTTTACGAGAGATGGGACAAGAGCGGACAGCTTCCTTAGCGGCAGCATCCGCACGCTCATTTAAAGACACGCCAATATGGCTGGGAACCCAACAAAACTCAACCGACTTAAATTTACTGTGAACGAGAAACAGCCAATGCTGGATCTCGACAACTACCGGATGAACTGGATTAAAGCACCCGAGAGCCATGAGGGCACTACGAGAGTCAACAACAACCACAAAGGAAGACTGACAACGAGAAAGCAGGAGACGAAGAGCATAGAGAATAGCATAAAGTTCCGCTGTAAAGATGCTAGTCTCCGGAGGCAAGCGACACATATAAGTGCGATCAGGAAAAACAACAGAGTAGCCAACACCGTCCGCTGACTTAGACCCATCGGTGAAGACAGAAACGGAGCGGGAGTGAGAAGAAAAGTGCTCGAGGAAAAGGCGTTTTAGAACTGTAGGAGGGGTAAAAGCTTTAGTGATACGAGTCAAGGATGTACAAAACCGCGGAAGAGGGACCCTCCACGGGGGCAAAGAAGGAACAACACGAGGAGAAACATCAGAAATACGAACGGAAAGAGAATCCTGCAGGCGAGATAACCGGACAGAAAGAGGGAGGTGGTGAAGAGGAACAGGAACCGCAGGAGGGGTAAAAGTTAAAGCACGACAGAGACGAGAGGAAGGATGTTGCAAGGACCGCGCAAGATAGCGAAGACAGTAGCGATCACGGCGGTCCTGGAGAGACAGGAAGCCAGTGTCAACATACAAGCTAAGGACGGGAGTCGAACGAAAGGCACCAGAACTGAGGCGCAACCCAGTATGGTGCAAAGCATCAAGACGGCGAAGAGTAGAAGGAGAAGCAGACGAGTAAGCAGGGCAACCATAATCGAGCTTAGACAGGACGAGAGAGGAATGTAAAGCAAGGAGAGTGCGCCTATCTGCCCCCCAAGAAGTATGGGACAAGACCCGAAGGAGGGTAAGGGACTTAGAGCACTCAACACGGAGGTAAGAGATATGGGGAGACCAAGACAAACGAGTGTCAAGGAATAACCCCAAAAGCTTCGCGGAATCTTTGTATTCAAGGGGATGACCATAAAGTGACAAAGAGGGACGAAGAACAACCCGTTTCCGCGTAAAAGTCATGGCACAAGTCTTAGAAGTAGAGAACTTGAAGCCATGACCTGTGGCCCAAGACGACACGGCATCAATCGCAAGTTGAAGCCGGCGTTGAAGGAGAGGCGAATCATCACCCTGACAACAAAGGGTAAGATCATCGACATAGAGAGCGGAGAAGACACCAGAAGGAAGAGAGGAAAGAAGACCATTGAGGGCAACCAGAAAAAGAGTAGTGCTCAGAACACTACCCTGGGGCACACCTTCGTATTGCTGAAAAGAGGGAGAGAGAGCGGTACCAAGGCGCACCCGAAAGGAACAACGAGAGAGGAAGCTGCGGAGAAAGAGAGGGAGATGACCACGAAGGCCAAAAGAATGAAGTTGAGATAGGATATGATAACGCCAAGTGGTGTCGTAAGCCTTTTCTAGGTCAAAAAGGACGGCAACAACGGAGGTCTTCGAAGCAAAAGCAGTACGTACATAGACCTCCAAGTTCACCAGGACATCTGTCGTGCTGCGGCACTTGCGGAAACCAAATTGAGAAGGGGAGAGGAGGTGATGGTGTTCCAGGAACCACATCAGACGAACGTTAACCATACGTTCAAAGAGTTTGCAGACACAACTTGTGAGAGCAATAGGGCGAAAGTCCTTAGGGGAAGTACCCAGAGACCCCGGTTTGCAAACAGGGAGGACAACGGCATCGAGCCAGTCCTCAGGGACTGACGACGACTCCCAGATCCGATTATACAGACTCAGTAAATACTGAGACGTGCTCGGAGGGAGATGGCGAAGCATCTCATAATGAATACCATCGGAGCCCGCCGCCGTAGAACCGCAGAGGGCCAGGGCAGAACGAAGTTCAGAGAGAGAGAAGGGATCATTATAGGGAAGCTGAAGATGAGTGCAGAAATCTAAAGGACGAGACTCAAGGACAGGTTTACGAATCAAGGAAAGATTGGGGAAGATGAAGACCAGAGCTAACAGAAGAAAAGTGGGAACCCAGTTCGGAAGCGACCTGCAACGGGTCCGCCACAAGAGTATCATGGAGGTGAAGGACCGGTGAAACATCGGGAACGAACTTACCCGCTATCTTGCGGATACGCTTCCAGATCTGGGCCAGAGGGGTTTCGGACGTAATTGTCGAGACATAAGATGCCCAACATTCACGTTTAGCCGTACGGATGGCCCTACGGGCCACCGCACTCGCTTTCCGAAAGAAAAGAAAAGAATCGGTCGTCTGCCTACGGCGGTGCTTCTTCCAGGCTGCACGCTTACAGCGGACAGCCCGAGCACAGTCCGCATTCCACCAGGGAACGCACTTCCGTGGACCCCGAGAGGAAGAGCGAGGAATAGAGCGGAGGGCAGCGTCGAAGACAGTGTCATGAAAAAGGAGGAGAGCGCGAGAGAGGGGCAGAAGGGAGAGGTCAGAGAGAGTAGCACAGAGGGAAAATAGGGTCCAGTCCGCCTTAGCAAACTGCCACCTAGGGAAAGAGAGGGAAGGGCGAAAAGAGAAAAAGGAAACAAGGATGGGGAAATGATCACTTCCATGGAGGTCATCAAGAACCTGCCATGTGAAATCTAAGTAAAGAGAAGAAGAGCAGAGAGAAAGATCAAGACAAGAAAGGGTGTGAGTTCGAGAGTCCAAATGAGTGGGCTCACCAGAATTCAGAAGAGACAGGGAAGAAGAGAGGAGAAACGGCTCAAGGAGGCGACCCCGGGTATTCGTCAGAACGTCACCCCAAAGAGAATGACGACAATTGAAGTCACCCAGCAGGAGCACAGGCTCCGGCAAGGAGTCTAGGAGGTGTTTCAAATCAGGAAGAGAGAGCGGGACACTCGGGGGGAGATAAATGGAACAAACTGTGTACCATTTCCCCACAAAGATACGAGCAGCAGAACAATGGAGAGGCGAAGGAAAAAGTAAAGGAACAAAGGGAACATCAGCCCGAATCAAGAGAGCAGAAGAATTAGAAGCCCCAGCAATGGCTGGGGGGGGGGGAGAGAAAGGAATAGCCACGAAAACGACCAGGACGAGCACCAAGCATCGTCTCCTGGAGACAGACACAAAGGGGCGAAAACCGCGAAACCAGAAGTTGGAGTTCGAGGAAATTGGCGTAATAACCTCGAACGTTCCATTGAAGAATGGACAACGACGAGAAGAGAAAGGACAAAAACAGAGAACAAGGAAGAAACAAAGGCGAAAGACCAACAGAGCACGTTAAAGAATATCAGGGTCGGGATCAGGGTCAGCAAAGTCAGGGTTAGGGGGCATGGGTAAACTGAGCAAAGACGGAGGGAAGGAAACGGGAGAACAGATCAGAGGTGGGCGGGCAGGGTCCGGAGGAGGAGGAGGAGGAGGAGGAGACAACGGAGAGGAGCAGTCAAGGACTGCAGCAGGAAGAGAGGGAGTAGAAAGAGAGGAGCGCACCCCAGCAAGAGCAGCAACCGAAAGGGAAGCAGGGGCCAAAGAAACCTCCATAGCAGGAACAGGGGGCGCAAGCACTGAAACGGGAGGGGAAGGAGCAACAGAGCCAGAAGGAGGAGCTGAGGAAGAAAGCGAAGCCTTCTTACCCGCCGGGGAAGAGGAAGGAGAGGAGCCAGGCTTACGCTTCTGACTTAAAGAGACCGGTGTCCCAGCAACTACGTACCGGGCAACGGATTCCAGTGTCTCAACAGGAGAAGCCGAACGAGAGCACACACGACGGCCGTTAGGAGAGCGATGGACATCCGCCCGCACCGACAGGCGGCGGGGAGAGCCGATAGATGGAGGAAGAGGATGGGAAGGAGGATCGGAGGGGGACGAGGAAGGAGACACAGAAGACACGACAGACCGGGTAGAAGGAAGGGGAACCCCAGACAGAGGACCAGGAGGAGGATCCTTCGGGAGAGAACCCAAAGGGACAGAGGAGGGGGCAGTGGGCGCATCAGGGTCCAAGGCCTGGAAACGGTTGTGAGTCTGAGGAAGGCGGGAAGGACGAGGAGAGGAAGAGCGCAACACGCGAGCATAAGAGATATTAGCATAAGGCGGGAGCCGGCGAACCTGGCGCCTCGCCTCAGGAAAAGATAAACGCTCCCGGTGCTTCAAGTTGAGGACGGCTGCCTCAAGCTTGTAATGGACACACGCACGGGAGAAGGTAGGATGGGCCTCACCGCAGTTGAGGCAACGAGCCTGGGGAGAAGCGCACTCCGACTTAGAGTGACCTTCGCCACCACACAAAGGACAGAGAGAGACAGTCCCGGAGCAGCGGAGGGCACCATGCCCAAACCTCCAGCACTTGTTGCAGAGCCGAGGAGAAGGAATGTACTCCTGGACAGAGCACCTGGCACCAGCAAGAATGACAGAGGGTGGAAGGGTCCTACCATCAAAGGTAATCTTCACAACCCGGAGGGGTTGACGGCGACTACCACGAGGGGGACGAGTAAACGTGTCCACCTGGAGAATAGAATGGCCCTGGGCAGCGAGGATATGTCGAATATCGTCGTGGCAGTCGCGTAGGTCCCGAACACCGGTCGCAACATGGGGCGGGAGCAAAATAGTGCCAACACTGGCATTCAACTGAACGTTCTTCGAGACCCGAACGGGGGTCTCGCCAAGGCAGGATAAGGCAGCCAAGCGGGAAGCAGCATCCTGAGAAGGAGCAGCAACGACACGTGTACCGAGACGAGTGGGGTTGAAAGTAATGGAGGCATCCACGGAATCAATGAGATGTCGATGGAGGGAGAAATCGTCAGGAGGCGCAGAATCAAGAGGGAGGAGATCAAAATATTTGGCCCACGAAGCGGGACCAAACAAGGCTTGATAGGTAGCAGAACTGGAAGGAATCGAGCGAGGGCGGCCGTGACGAAGACGGCGGTGAGAACCCCCAGAGAGAGAGGGGTTAAAAGGCGCAGTAGTTACAACTAGAGAAGGAGCCACGCCAGGGGACGAGGTAGTCACCACTGGGGGCTTGGGGCTCGACCCAACCACAGAGGAGGGAGGGGAGCCAGAGGAAGGAGTCAGAGAGGCCAAAGGAGGAGCAAGGTCGGGGCCCAATGCAGCGGAGGCTACAGAGCCCGGTCTTCCAATACGGACCGACTCGGGGGCTTGGTCGCCCACCCCACGAGCCTGAGAAGGTAAACCAGAAGAAGCCGAAGCAGGGGTAATCATCTTGACGAAAGAAAGAATTCACTCACGAATGTGCCCCCACACCCACCATGGAGCCACAATTAGAGGCAGGACACCCAACAAGAAGCTATCGCCGATCTTGTCGGGGCCTCCTAGGGGTGCGTCGCGAGTATACGCCCCACAAACGCCACCTTAAGAAACTGACAGTCCGTCGAGATCGGGTTCAGTGACGAAGTGGGGATTGACAATAAAAGGTTCCCCTCGCTCTCGACGTCGGGTACTGCAGTTCTACGGGTGCATGAGTATGCCTCCTCAAGCACCCGGGCGTCAAAATAGAAGAAGTCCAAGGGAAGAACCAGAACGAGCAAAAGGTCGGTAGGAAACGGCAAGCAGATAGGAGAAGAGGGGGGACAAAAACGAAACAGAAGGAAAAGGAAAAGATGCCCAGCAGAATTGGAGAGGACGGCAGCAGGAGCACAAGGCTAGAAAAGGACAGAGGACCGTCCCAAGGAGCATCACACTTCGGCAGCCGCCCACTAAGCCCCCACACGGCGACAACGAGCTGAGCGGGGAGGGGGTGCCGGCTGGAAAGATAATGCAAATCAAATGCAATATCTTTCATAGACAACTGGGAACACTTCTATGGAAGAAATTAAATGTATGCTCGTGATGGGGTGCATCTATCGAGAGCTGGGGTTGTTGCTGTTGCGAACTCGTTGGAAGAAGTGGTTAGAGGTGTTAATAATATTTTATATTTAGTGAAAATAATATTTTAGATTTAGTGTTAACTAACAGGGAAACGCAAATTAATGACATCGAAATAGGGAGTGAGCTAGGGAGCAGTGATCACAAAGAAATCAGATTTAGCATAGAATGGAATAGACCAGTAGGAGAAAATTCTGTTAAAGTGCCAGATTTTCGAAAAGCTGATTTTAATAGCCTAAGAAATTTTTTGGGTCAAATTGATTGGAAAGGCTTGGGTATGGGGTGTGGGCCGGTCTTGGAGCGAGACATGAACCCAGCGATAGGTGACTTAAATGGGGATTTCGATGTGGATTCAATATATAACTTATTTAAGAATATTCTAAACAAAGCACAGGAACGTAGTATACCATACAAATTGAATAGATCGTATACTAATGACCCAAAGTGGATAACAAAGAATTTGAAGAACCTTATAGGTAAAAAGAGAGCTTGGTACAAAAGGATTAAAAATGGGGAGGTCACTTTAGAACAGGAATTCGTACAACTGGTTAGAAATGTTAAAAAAGAGATAAGGAAAGCAAAAAGAAACTATGAAGTTCGCATAGCAGGGCAAGCAAAGACAAATCCTAAAGGGTTTTTTCAGTTATATCGTACTAAGACTAGGGAAAGGATAGGTCCATTAAAAACTGAGACAGGTCAAATAACAGATAGTGATGAAGAGATGAGTAGTATTTTTAATAAATATTTTGTATCTGTATTTACTAAAGAGGAACTTAACAATATGCCTTCAGCCGAACAAGTCTATGTGGGTGGGGACGAGGACAGGTTGACGAGTTTAGCAGTTACCAGGGAGGATGTTCTTAAACAAATAGTAAAACTCAAACCAAACAAATCCCCAGGGCCGGATGAAGTGTTTGCTAGGGTGCTTAAAGAATGCAAAGAGGAGCTTTGTGACCCACTGTCAACCATATTTAATAAATCAATAGAGTCAGGCAGAGTGCCAGAGTTTTGGAAAGTTGCTAATGTGATACCAGTTTTTAAGAAAGGAGATAGATCACTTGCGTCTAACTATCGACCAATTAGCCTAACGTCTATTGTGGGAAAGTTACTCGAATCTATAATAGCAAATAAAATTCGTCTTCATCTTGAAAAACATAAATTAATAATTGAGTCGCAACATGGTTTTATAAATGGCCGTTCATGTTTAACAAATTTGTTATCTTTTTATTCTAGCATTGTTGAGGCAGTTGATAGTGGTAAGGATTGCGATGTTGTATACCTTGACTTTAGCAAAGCTTTTGATACAGTGCCACATGAAAGACTGATTAAAAAAATAGAGTCTCATGGTATTGGGGGTGCTATATTAAGCTGGATTAGGGCATGGCTATACCAAAGGAAACAGAGAGTTAGTATAAATGGAATCAAGTCAGAGTGGGAAAATGTTGTAAGTGGAGTGCCTCAAGGCTCTGTCCTGGGACCTCTGTTGTTTATAATATATATAAATGATTTAGATTCAGGTTTGAGTAGCAACATTTGCAAATTTGCCGATGATACGAAAATCGGTAGGGAAATTAATTCGGAGGAGGACTCACTATCACTTCAAGTTGATCTAGATAGGGTTTTGAAATGGTCAAAGGATTGGCAGATGCAGTTTAATGCTGATAAATGTAAAGTTCTGAGGTTAAGAAAGAAGAACATAAGAACATAAGAACAAAGGTAACTGCAGAAGGCCTATTGGCCCATACGAGGCAGCTCCTATTCTATAACCACCCAATCCCACTCATATACTTGTCCAACCCGTGCTTGAAACAATCGAGGGACCCCACCTCCACAATGTTACGCGGCAATTGGTTCCACAAATCAACAACCCTGTTACTGAACCAGTATTTACCCAAGTCTTTCCTAAATCTAAACTTATCCAATTTATATCCATTGTTTCGTGTTCTGTCCTGTGTTGATACTTTTAATACCCTATTAATATCCCCCCGGTTATGTCCATTCATCCACTTGTAAACCTCTATCATGTCACCCCTAACTCTTCGCCTTTCCAGTGAATGCAATTTAAGCTTTGTTAATCTTTCTTCATATGAAAGATTTCTAATTTGGGGAATTAACTTAGTCATCCTACGCTGGACACGTTCAAGTGAATTTATATCCATTCTATAATATGGCGACCAAAACTGAACTGCATAATCTAAATGGGGCCTAACTAGAGCAAGATATAGCTTGAGAACCACACCAGGTGTCTTGTTACTAACGCTGCGATTAATAAATCCAAGTGTCCGATTTGCCTTATTACGAACATTTATGCATTGATCCTTTTGTTTTAAATTCTTACTAATCATAACTCCCAGATCCCTTTCGCAATCCGACTTCGCAATCACAACACCATCTA
>NW_027189245.1:0-125000 GCF_040958095.1 Procambarus clarkii
TATTGTGAAGACCTCCTGGAACCTCTTGTTGAGTTCCTCACACACCTCTCTGTCATTCTCTGTATACCTGTCCTCGCCTGTTCTAAGTTTCAATACCTGTTCTTTCACTGTTGTTTTCCTTCTGATGTGACTGTGGAGTAGCTTTGGTTCGGTCTTGGCTTTGTTTGCTATATCATTTTCAAAAATTTTCTCTGCTTCTCTTCTCACCCTGACGTACTCATTCCTGGTTCTCTGGTATCTCTCCCTGCTTTCTGGTGTTCTGTTATTCCGGAAGTTCCTCCACGCCTTCTTGTTCAGTTTCTTCGCTTCCATACATGCCCTATTATACCATGGATTCTTTTGTTGCTTCTCGGATTTTTCCCTTTGGGCCGGGATGAACCTGTTTACTGCCTCCTGACACTTTTGGGTAACATAGTCCATCATACCCTGTACAGACTTGTCTCTGAGGTCTGTGTCCCAAGGTAATTCACTTAGGAAACTTCTCATCTGATCATAATTCCCCTTTCGGTATGCCAGCCTTTTGATTCCTAGTTCTTTTTGGGGGGAGATAAGTCCTAGCTCTACCAGGTACTCAAAGTTCAATACACTGTGGTCACTCATTCCCAAGGGCGCTTCCATCTTAACTTCCCTTATATCCCATTCATTTAGGGTAAATATCAAATCAAGCATTGCTGGTTCATCTTCTCCTCTCATTCTTGTTGGCTCTTTGGTATGCTGGCTTAGAAAGTTTCTTGTTGCCACGTCCAGCAGCTTAGCTCTCCATGTTTCTGGTCCTCCATGCGGGTCTCTGTTCTTCCAATCTATCTTCCCATGGTTGAAGTCTCCCATAATTAGTAGTCCAGATCCATTCCTGCTAGCAACAGAAGCTGCTCTTTCTATTATGTTAATGGTGGCCATGTTGTTTCTATCATATTCCTGTCTAGGTCTTCTGTCATTTGGTGGTGGATTATATATGACTGCGACTATAATTTTTTTCCCTCCATTTGTTACAGTACCTGCTATGTAGTCACTGAAACCTTCACAGCCCTGAATATCCATCTCCTCAAAATCCCAGCCTTTTCTTACCAGCAGAGCTACACCACCCCCACCTCTTCCTTCCCTCTCTTTCCGCATAACATAATAGTCCTGTGGAAACACTGCATTTGTTATTGTTTTCGTGATCTTTGTTTCTGTGAGGGCTATTATGTCTGGGTTTTCCTCTAGTACCAGTTCTCCAAGCTCATTTGCTTTATTTGTAATTCCATCTATGTTAGTGTACATCGCTTTGAGGCTCACTTTCTTCTGTCCCTTCTCAAATCGCCTCCTTGGTGAGTGTTCTGCTGGTGGGGGAGGCTGTTCCATGGGTGTGAGGACCTGTGAGGTGGGTAACAGGATCTCAGAGGATACTGGAATGAGGGGCGGGGGATCCAGTGAAGGGGGAGGGACAGGGAGGGTATGGGGTGAAAGGGGAGGGAGGACGGGAAGGAAAGGGGGGGAGGGAGGACTCGGGAGGAGGGGAGGGGTAGAAGGGTGGGGATTGGGTGTGGGGGGAGGGAGATTTGGCTGAACTTTTGAGTGGGGGCAGGGAGGGTTTGGGGTAGGGGGGTTTTCTATGCAGAGGAGGGAGGCGGGTGAGGGTGTGTGTGTGTGTGTGAGTGTCCGGGTTTGTGTGAGGTTTGGTTCCAGGAAACATCCTTCCCCTTGCCCTCCCCATATCTCCTCCCTTATTCCCACCGTGGGTTCGAATCCCAGGTGATTAGACCTGCCGTAAGTCCATGGATCCAAGGTATCCATCCGTGGGCCCAACGGATTTCACCCCTTCCCCACTTTCCAAGGGCCAGGTCAATTCCAGCTATCCAGGAAACCTGTCGAAACAGAGGCAGCTACAGGAGGGGACACACAAATATTTGTGCCCTGCAGTTACACACCCGTTCCGACAGGCTCGATCGCAATCTATCCAGATGAGAACACGTTCTCTTCCGACTAGACCACGCTGGAGTCGCTGTATGTCCCAAATTTGGGTCCTTTATTTATAGTTAGTATTTTTGGTGTATTAATTGATTTGTTTAAAAAATGTTAATGACTTAGGTAGAGTGATTTAGGGAGTTGGCGGGGAGGTCGGGTTGTGTGTGTAGTGGATTGTACGAGATCGTGGTTTGTTAGTATTTATCTAGTTGTGTTCACCTAGTTGTGCTTGCGAGGGTTGAGCTCTGCTCTTTCGGCCCGCCTCTCAACTGAAAATCAATCAATTATTAATAACTAATAAAAAAAAAATCCAAACACACACAGACACACACACACACCCAGGAAGCAGCCCGCAACAGCTGTCTAACGCTCATTTACATATTTACTGCTAAGTAACAGAGGGCATCAGAATGATAGAAACTCTGCTGATTTCCGTTGGTGCCATCACCGGGGGATCGAATGAGCTAGGATTACGAGTCGGGAGCGACGTCCACTCAGCAATAAAGCCCCCTAGTTTGTGTATTAGTGCAAAAGATAATTTGGGAGAGGTTAAGGGAAAGGAATGACGTTTGGTGGCCTTGAAAGCTCTGGAAGGGAGGGGAGTTGCCAGTTATGAATTAAAATTGTTATTTTTTTAAGATAGGATATATATGCAAAAGACGTTGCGAGATATAGTAAGAAAAGTGTTTCTGACTGAAGTTAGGTACTGTGTGATTGACTTGTATGTTAGGAAAAAGAATATTTATTAGAAACTTCGATAATCTTTAGAAATGTTTCTTTGCAAATAGTTGCAAATTATTGTGTGAAAAGCCTATGGTTACTGTACCTTAAACAAACACTCGTGAGCACAATTAGTCCACGGGATTCAGAGAGAGTGAGAATGAACAGCGAAATAGTAACAAAAAATGTGACAATGAGGGGAAACTATGTCATTCAAACGTTAACCATATAAATTACAGTAACACTAACTGAGCGTCCACATATATATTCCAATCAATTTATGTTAACCATTTTAGGGTTGGTTAGGTTCGGTTATATATCTACATTAGTTTTAACTCAAATGAAAAGAACTTAACTCATACATAATGAAATGAACAGTTTTATCATTTCATAAGAAAAAAATTAGAGAAAATATATTAATTCAGGAAAACTTGGCTTATTAGGCAAATCGGGCCTTGCATAGTAGGCTGAGAAGTGCGTTTCGGCTACTAGGTACGACAAATATATATATATATATATATATATATATATATATATATATATATATATGTCGTACCTAGTAGCCAGAACTCACTTCTCAGCCTACTAGGCAAGGCCCAATTTGCCTAATAAGCCAAGTTTTCATGAATTAATGTTTTTTCGTCTACCTAACCTAACCTATCCTAGCTTTTTTTGGCTACCTAACCTAACCTTACCTATATATATAGGTTAGGTTAGGTTAGGTAGGGTTGGTTAGGTTCGGTCATATATCTACGTTAATTTTAACTCCAATAAAAAAAATTGACCTCATACATAGTGAAAAGGGTAGCTTTATCATTTCATAAGAAAAAAATTATAGTAAATATATTAATTCAGGAAAACTTGGCTTATTAGGCAAATCGGGCCTTGAATAGTAGGCTGAGAAGTGAGTTCTGGCTACGAGGTACGACATATATATATATATATATATATATATATATTTATATATACGAAAGTACTTAAGGAAATTCCTGTTTCATTTTCCTCCATGGTCTGACATTGCCATATATATATATATATATATATATATATATATATATATATATATATATATATATATATATATATATATATATATGTCGTACCTAGTAGCCAGAACGCACTTCTCAGCTTACTATGCATGGCCCGATTTGCCTAATAAGCCAAGTTTTCCTGAATTAATATAGTTTCTCTAATTGTTTTCTTATGAAATGATAAAGCTACTCATTTCATTATGTATGAGGTCAATTTGTTTTTATTGGAGTTAAAATTAACGTAGATATATGACCGAACCTAACCAACCCTACCTAACCTAACCTAACCTATCTTTATAGGTTAGGTTAGGTTAGGTAGCCAAAAAAGTTAGGTTAGGTTAGGTTAGGTAGGTTAGGTAGTCGAAAACACATTAATTCATGAAAACTTGGCTTATTAGGCAAATCAGGCCTTGCATATTAGGCTGAGAAGTGCGTTCTGGCTACTAGGTACGACATATATATATATATATATATATATATATATATATATATATATATATATATATATATATATATATATATATATATATATATATATATATATATATATATATATATATATATATATGACAATGTCAGACCACGGAGGAAAATGAAACAGGAATTTCCTTAAGTACTTTCGTATATTAAATACATCTTCAGAAGGAAGATTCCTTCTGAAGATGTATTTAATATACGAAAGTACTTAAGGAAATTCCTATTTCATTTTCCTCCGTGGTCTGACATTGTCACATTCCTAATCACGTGTTTATTTTCGTGATATACATATATATATATATATATATATATATATATATATATATATATATATATATATATATATATATATATATATATATATATATATATATATATATGTATATCACGTACATGATATATATGCATGTATATATATATATATATATATATATATATATATATATATATATATATATATATATATATATATATATATATATATATATATTTATATATATTTATATATATATTTATATATATATATATATATATATATATATATATATATATATATATATTTATATATATTTATATATATATATACATATATATATATTTATTTTTTATTTTATTTATTTATTTTTTAAAAATATGTTATATTTATAAATATGTATGTATATTTAAATATTGATATATACCTGAGGGTCCAGGAGGCCATCTGTGTCCCCTCAGATGGTCTCCCTTATCACAGTCTATGGGTGTGTGTGAGTGCCCCTGTGAGTGTTCGGGTGAGGGTGTGTGTGTGTGTGTGAGTGTCCGGGTTTGTGTGAGGTTTGGTTCCAGGAAACATCCTTCCCCTTGCCCTCCCCATATCTCCTCCCTTATTCCCACCGTGGGTTCGAATCCCAGGTGATTAGACCTGCCGTAAGTCCATGGATCCAAGGTATCCATCCGTGGGCCCAACGGATTTCACCCCTTCCCCACTCTCCAAGGGCCAGGTCAATTCCAGCTATCCAGGAAACCTGTCGAAACAGAGGCAGCTACAGGAGGGGACACACAAATATTTGTGCCCTGCAGTTACACACCCGTTCCGACAGGCTCGATCGCAATCTATCCAGATGAGAACACGTTCTCTTCCGACTAGACCACGCTGGAGTCGCTGTATGTCCCAAATTTGGTTCCTTTATTTATAGTTAGTATTTTTGGTGTATTAATTGATTTGTTTAAAAAATGTTAATGACTTAGGTAGAGTGATTTAGGGAGTTGGCGGGGAGGTCGGGTTGTGTGTGTAGTGGATTGTACGAGATCGTGGTTTGTTAGTATTTATCTAGTTGTGTTCACCTAGTTGTGCTTGCGAGGGTTGAGCTCTGCTCTTTCGGCCCGCCTCTCAACTGAAAATCAATCAATTATTAATAACTAATAAAAAAAAAATCCAAACACACACAGACACACACACACACCCAGGAAGCAGCCCGCAACAGCTGTCTAACGCTCATTTACATATTTACTGCTAAGTAACAGAGGGCATCAGAATGATAGAAACTCTGCTGATTTCCGTTGGTGCCATCACCGGGGGATCGAATGAGCTAGGATTACGAGTCGGGAGCGACGTCCACTCAGCAATAAAGCCCCCTAGTTTGTGTATTAGTGCAAAAGATAATTTGGGAGAGGTTAAGGGAAAGGAATGACGTTTGGTGGCCTTGAAAGCTCTGGAAGGGAGGGGAGTTGCCAGTTATGAATTAAAATTGTTATTTTTTTAAGATAGGATATATATGCAAAAGACGTTGCGAGATATAGTAAGAAAAGTGTTTCTGACTGAAGTTAGGTACTGTGTGATTGACTTGTATGTTAGGAAAAAGAATATTTATTAGAAACTTCGATAATCTTTAGAAATGTTTCTTCGCAAATAGTTGCAAATTATTGTGTGAAAAGCCTATGGTTACTGTACCTTAAACAAACACTCGTGAGCACAATTAGTCCACGGGATTCAGAGAGAGTGAGAATGAACAGCGAAATAGTAACAAAAAATGTGACAATGAGGGGAAACTATGTCATTCAAACGTTAACCATATAAATTACAGTAACACTAACTGAGCGTCCACATATATATTCCAATCAATTTATGTTAACCATTTTAGGGTTGGTTAGGTTCGGTTATATATCTACATTAGTTTTAACTCAAATGAAAAGAACTTAACTCATACATAATGAAATGAACAGTTTTATCATTTCATAAGAAAAAAATTAGAGAAAATATATTAATTCAGGAAAACTTGGCTTATTAGGCAAATCGGGCCTTGCATAGTAGGCTGAGAAGTGCGTTTCGGCTACTAGGTACGACAAATATATATATATATGTCGTACCTAGTAGCCAGAACGCACTTCTCAGCCTACTATGCAAGGCCCGATTTGCCTAATAAGGCAAGTTTTACTGAATTAATATATTTTCTCTAATTTTTTTCTTATGAAATGATAAAGCTACCCATTTCATTACGTATGAGATCAATTTTTTTTATTGGAGTTAAAATTTACGTAGATATATGACCGAACCTAACCAACCCTACCTAACCTAACCTAACCTATTTTTATAGGTTAGGTTAGGTTAGGTAGCCGAAAAAGTTAGGTTAGGTTAGGTTAGGTAGGTTTAGTAGTCGAAAAACAATTAATTCATGAAAACTTGGCTTATTAGGCAAATCGGGCCTTGCATAGTAGGCAAAGAAGTGCGTTCTGGCTACTAGGTACGACATATATATATATATATATATATATATATATATATATATATATATATATATATGTCGTACCTAATAGCCAGAACGCACTTCTCAGCCTACTATGCAAGGCCCGATTTGCCTAATAAGCCAAGTTTTCATGAATTAATTGTTTTTCGACTACCTAACCTACCTAACCTAACCTAACCTAACTTTTTCGGCTACCTAACCAAACCTAACCTATAAAGATAGGTTAGGTTAGGTTAGGTAGGGTTGGTTAGGTTCGGTCATATATCTACGTTAATTTTAACTCCAATAAAAAAAAATGACCTCATACATAATGAAATGGGTAGCTTTATCATTTCATAAGAAAAAAATTAGAAAAAATATATTAATTCAGGAAAACTTGGCTTATTAGGCAAATCGGGCCTTGCATATTAGGCTGAGAAGTGCGTTCTGGCTACTAGGTACGACATATATATATATATATATATATATATATATATATATATATATATATATATATATATATATATATATATATATATATATGTCGTACCTAGTAGCCAGAACTCACTTCTCAGCCTACTAGGCAAGGCCCAATTTGCCTAATAAGCCAAGTTTTCATGAATTAATGTTTTTTCGTCTACCTAACCTAACCTATCCTAGCTTTTTTTGGCTACCTAACCTAACCTTACCTATATATATAGGTTAGGTTAGGTTAGGTAGGGTTGGTTAGGTTCGGTCATATATCTACGTTAATTTTAACTCCAATAAAAAAAATTGACCTCATACATAGTGAAAAGGGTAGCTTTATCATTTCATAAGAAAAAAATTATAGTAAATATATTAATTCAGGAAAACTTGGCTTATTAGGCAAATCGGGCCTTGAATAGTAGGCTGAGAAGTGAGTTCTGGCTACGAGGTACGACATATATATATATATATATATATATATATATATTTATATATACGAAAGTACTTAAGGAAATTCCTGTTTCATTTTCCTCCATGGTCTGACATTGCCATATATATATATATATATATATATATATATATATATATATATATATATATATATATATATATATATATATATATATATATATATATATATGTCGTACCTAGTAGCCAGAACGCACTTCTCAGCTTACTATGCATGGCCCGATTTGCCTAATAAGCCAAGTTTTCCTGAATTAATATAGTTTCTCTAATTGTTTTCTTATGAAATGATAAAGCTACTCATTTCATTATGTATGAGGTCAATTTTTTTTTATTGGAGTTAAAATTAACGTAGATATATGACCGAACCTAACCAACCCTACCTAACCTAACCTAACCTATCTTTATAGGTTAGGTTAGGTTAGGTAGCCAAAAAAGTTAGGTTAGGTTAGGTTAGGTAGGTTAGGTAGTCGAAAACACATTAATTCATGAAAACTTGGCTTATTAGGCAAATCAGGCCTTGCATATTAGGCTGAGAAGTGCGTTCTGGCTACTAGGTACGACATATATATATATATATATATATATATATATATATATATATATATATATATATATATATATATATATATATATATATATATATATATATATATATATATATATGACAATGTCAGACCACGGAGGAAAATGAAACAGGAATTTCCTTAAGTACTTTCGTATATTAAATACATCTTCAGAAGGAAGATTCCTTCTGAAGATGTATTTAATATACGAAAGTACTTAAGGAAATTCCTATTTCATTTTCCTCCGTGGTCTGACATTGTCACATTCCTAATCACGTGTTTATTTTCGTGATATACATATATATATATATATATATATATATATATATATATATATATATATATATATATATATATATATATATATATATATATATATATGTATATCACGTACATGATATATATGCATGTATATATATATATATATATATATATATATATATATATATATATATATATATATATATATATATATATATATATATATATATATATATATATATATTTATATATATTTATATATATATTTATATATATATATATATATATATATATATATTTATATATATTTATATATATATATACATATATATATATTTATTTTTTATTTTATTTATTTATTTTTTAAAAATATGTTATATTTATAAATATGTATGTATATTTAAATATTGATATATACCTGAGGGTCCAGGAGGCCATCTGTGTCCCCTCAGATGGTCTCCCTTATCACAGTCTATGGGTGTGTGTGAGTGCCCCTGTGAGTGTTCGGGTGAGGGTGTGTGTGTGTGTGTGAGTGTCCGGGTTTGTGTGAGGTTTGGTTCCAGGAAACATCCTTCCCCTTGCCCTCCCCATATCTCCTCCCTTATTCCCACCGTGGGTTCGAATCCCAGGTGATTAGACCTGCCGTAAGTCCATGGATCCAAGGTATCCATCCGTGGGCCCAACGGATTTCACCCCTTCCCCACTTTCCAAGGGCCAGGTCAATTCCAGCTATCCAGGAAACCTGTCGAAACAGAGGCAGCTACAGGAGGGGACACACAAATATTTGTGCCCTGCAGTTACACACCCGTTCCGACAGGCTCGATCGCAATCTATCCAGATGAGAACACGTTCTCTTCCGACTAGACCACGCTGGAGTCGCTGTATGTCCCAAATTTGGTTCCTTTATTTATAGTTAGTATTTTTGGTGTATTAATTGATTTGTTTAAAAAATGTTAATGACTTAGGTAGAGTGATTTAGGGAGTTGGCGGGGAGGTCGGGTTGTGTGTGTAGTGGATTGTACGAGATCGTGGTTTGTTAGTATTTATCTAGTTGTGTTCACCTAGTTGTGCTTGCGAGGGTTGAGCTCTGCTCTTTCGGCCCGCCTCTCAACTGAAAATCAATCAATTATTAATAACTAATAAAAAAAAAATCCAAACACACACAGACACACACACACACCCAGGAAGCAGCCCGCAACAGCTGTCTAACGCTCATTTACATATTTACTGCTAAGTAACAGAGGGCATCAGAATGATAGAAACTCTGCTGATTTCCGTTGGTGCCATCACCGGGGGATCGAATGAGCTAGGATTACGAGTCGGGAGCGACGTCCACTCAGCAATAAAGCCCCCTAGTTTGTGTATTAGTGCAAAAGATAATTTGGGAGAGGTTAAGGGAAAGGAATGACGTTTGGTGGCCTTGAAAGCTCTGGAAGGGAGGGGAGTTGCCAGTTATGAATTAAAATTGTTATTTTTTTAAGATAGGATATATATGCAAAAGACGTTGCGAGATATAGTAAGAAAAGTGTTTCTGACTGAAGTTAGGTACTGTGTGATTGACTTGTATGTTAGGAAAAAGAATATTTATTAGAAACTTCGATAATCTTTAGAAATGTTTCTTCGCAAATAGTTGCAAATTATTGTGTGAAAAGCCTATGGTTACTGTACCTTAAACAAACACTCGTGAGCACAATTAGTCCACGGGATTCAGAGAGAGTGAGAATGAACAGCGAAATAGTAACAAAAAATGTGACAATGAGGGGAAACTATGTCATTCAAACGTTAACCATATAAATTACAGTAACACTAACTGAGCGTCCACATATATATTCCAATCAATTTATGTTAACCATTTTAGGGTTGGTTAGGTTCGGTTATATATCTACATTAGTTTTAACTCAAATGAAAAGAACTTAACTCATACATAATGAAATGAACAGTTTTATCATTTCATAAGAAAAAAATTAGAGAAAATATATTAATTCAGGAAAACTTGGCTTATTAGGCAAATCGGGCCTTGCATAGTAGGCTGAGAAGTGCGTTTCGGCTACTAGGTACGACAAATATATATATATATATATATATATATATATATATATATATATATATATATATATATATATATATATATATATATATATATATATGTCGTACCTAGTAGCCAGAACTCACTTCTCAGCCTACTAGGCAAGGCCCAATTTGCCTAATAAGCCAAGTTTTCATGAATTAATGTTTTTTCGTCTACCTAACCTAACCTATCCTAGCTTTTTTTGGCTACCTAACCTAACCTTACCTATATATATAGGTTAGATTAGGTTAGGTAGGGTTGGTTAGGTTCGGTCATATATCTACGTTAATTTTAACTCCAATAAAAAAAATTGACCTCATACATAGTGAAAAGGGTAGCTTTATCATTTCATAAGAAAAAAATTATAGTAAATATATTAATTCAGGAAAACTTGGCTTATTAGGCAAATCGGGCCTTGAATAGTAGGCTGAGAAGTGAGTTCTGGCTACTAGGTACGACATATATATATATATATATATATATATATATATATATATTTATATATACGAAAGTACTTAAGGAAATTCCTGTTTCATTTTCCTCCATGGTCTGACATTGCCATATATATATATATATATATATATATATATATATATATATATATATATATATATATATATATATATATATATATATATATATATATATATATATATATATATATATATATATATATGTCGTACCTAGTAGCCAGAACGCACTTCTCAGCTTACTATGCATGGCCCGATTTGCCTAATAAGCCAAGTTTTCCTGAATTAATATAGTTTCTCTAATTGTTTTCTTATGAAATGATAAAGCTACTCATTTCATTATGTATGAGGTCAATTTTTTTTATTGGAGTTAAAATTAACGTAGATATATGACCGAACCTAACCAACCCTACCTAACCTAACCTAACCTATCTTTATAGGTTAGGTTAGGTTAGGTAGCCAAAAAAGTTAGGTTAGGTTAGGTTAGGTAGGTTAGGCAGTCGAAAACACATTAATTCATGAAAACTTGGCTTATTAGGCAAATCAGGCCTTGCATATTAGGCTGAGAAGTGCGTTCTGGCTACTAGGTACGACATATATATATATATATATATATATATATATATATATATATATATATTAGTATATTTTGGTAGCAGTCTTTCCTGTAGACATATTTTATTAAATATGACCGAAAAAGTAAGATTAATAATTCTAACACGAATTTTCTCAATCTTTCGTACATTATGCTTCACTGTTGGAGGTAAATCAAAAATCACTTCTCCAAAATTCATTTTTATTTCTAGTCTGACGCGACACGGGCGCGTTTCGTAAAACTTATTACATTTTCAAAGACTTCACAAATACACAACTGATTAGAACTTGCGTTTCCCTGATTTTATATCTACATTTGAGTGAGGTGGGAAGGGTGATGTGGCATTACATTTGAGTAAGGTGGGAAGGATGATGTGGCATTAGAGGATATTAATAGGGTATTAAAAGTATCAACACAAGACAGAACACGAAACAATGGATATTGAATAGAAGTGTTTGTAGAAAGCCTATTGGTCCATATTTCTTGATGCTTCTATATTGGAGCGGAGTCTTGAGGTGGGTAGAATATAGTTGTGCAATAATTGGCTGTTGATTGCTGGTGTTGACTTCTTGATGTGTAGTGCCTCGCAAACGTCGAGCCGCCTGCTATCGCTGTATCTATCGATGATTTCTGTGTTGTTTACTAGGATTTCTCTGGCGATGGTTTGGTTATGGGAAGAGATTATATGTTCCTTAATGGAGCCCTGTTGTTTATGCATCGTTAAACGCCTAGAAAGAGATGTTGTTGTCTTGCCTATATACTGGGTTTTTTGGAGCTTACAGTCCCCAAGTGGGCATTTGAAGGCATAGACGACGTTAGTCTCTTTTAAAGCGTTCTGTTTCGTGTCTGGAGAGTTTCTCATGAGTAGGCTGGCCGTTTTTCTGGTTTTATAGTAAATCGTCAGTTGTATCCTCTGATTTTTGTCTGTAGGGATAACGTTTCTATTAACAATATCTTTCAGGACCCTTTCCTCTGTTTTATGAGCTGTGGAAAAGAAGTTCCTGTAAAATAGTCTAATAGGGGGTATAGGTGTTGTGTTAGTTGTCTCTTCGGAGGTTGCATGGCTTTTCACTTTCCTTCTTATGATGTCTTCGATGAAACCATTGGAGAAGCCGTTATTGACTAGAACCTGCCTTACCCTACAGAGTTCTTCGTCGACTTGCTTCCATTCTGAGCTGTGGCTGAGAGCACGGTCGACGTATGCGTTAACAACACTCCTCTTGTACCTGTCAGGGCAGTCGCTGTTGGCATTTAGGCACATTCCTATGTTTGTTTCCTTTGTGTAGACTGCAGTGTGGAAACCTCCGCCCTTTTCCATGACTGTTACATCTAGAAAAGGCAGCTTCCCATCCTTTTCCGTCTCGTAAGTGAAACGCAGCACGGAACTCTGCTCAAATGCCTCCTTCAGCTCCTGCAGATGTCTGACATCAGGTACCTGTGTAAAAATGTCGTCAACATACCTGCAGTATATGGCCGGTTTCAAGTTCATGTCGACTAAGACTTTTTGCTCGATGGTACCCATGTAGAAGTTTGCAAACAGGACACCTAGGGGAGAACCCATAGCGACCCCATCTACTTGCTTATACATGTGCCCATCCGGGCTCAAGAAGGGTGCCTCTTTAGTACAAGCTTGGAGTAGTTTCCTCAGAATACTTTCTGGCATGTCAAGAGGAGTACAGGCTGGATCACGATACACTCTGTCGGCTATCATTCCGATTGTCTCGTCCACAGGTACGTTGGTAAACAGCGATTCTACGTCCAACGAGGCTCTTATCCCTGTGGCCCGTGCGCCCCGCAGTAAGTCCACAAATTCCGACTCAACGGCCTGCTGACTCCTTATGTTCCTTGCGCCTTCAGCCTGAAGTCTCCAAAGGAATTTGTGGACTTACTGCGGGGCGCACGGGCCACAGGGATAAGAGCCTCGTTGGACGTAGAATCGCTGTTTACCAACGTACCTGTGGACGAGACAATCGGAATGATAGCCGACAGAGTGTATCGTGATCCAGCCTGTACTCCTCTTGACATGCCAGAAAGTATTCTGAGGAAACTACTCCAAGCTTGTACTAAAGAGGCACCCTTCTTGAGCCCGGATGGGCACATGTATAAGCAAGTAGATGGGGTCGCTATGGGTTCTCCCCTAGGTGTCCTGTTTGCAAACTTCTACATGGGTACCATCGAGCAAAAAGTCTTAGTCGACATGAACTTGAAACCGGCCATATACTGCAGGTATGTTGACGACATTTTTACACAGGTACCTGATGTCAGACATCTGCAGGAGCTGAAGGAGGCATTTGAGCAGAGTTCCGTGCTGCGTTTCACTTACGAGACGGAAAAGGATGGGAAGCTGCCTTTTCTAGATGTAACAGTCATGGAAAAGGGCGGAGGTTTCCACACTGCAGTCTACACAAAGGAAACAAACATAGGAATGTGCCTAAATGCCAACAGCGACTGCCCTGACAGGTACAAGAGGAGTGTTGTTAACGCATACGTCGACCGTGCTCTCAGCCACAGCTCAGAATGGAAGCAAGTCGACGAAGAACTCTGTAGGGTAAGGCAGGTTCTAGTCAATAACGGCTTCTCCAATGGTTTCATCGAAGACATCATAAGAAGGAAAGTGAAAAGCCATGCAACCTCCGAAGAGACAACTAACACAACACCTATACCCCCTATTAGACTATTTTACAGGAACTTCTTTTCCACAGCTCATAAAACAGAGGAAAGGGTCCTGAAAGATATTGTTAATAGAAACGTTATCCCTACAGACAAAAATCAGAGGATACAACTGACGATTTACTATAAAACCAGAAAAACGGCCAGCCTACTCATGAGAAACTCTCCAGACACGAAACAGAACGCTTTAAAAGAGACTAACGTCGTCTATGCCTTCAAATGCCCACTTGGGGACTGTAAGCTCCAAAAAACCCAGTATATAGGCAAGACAACAACATCTCTTTCTAGGCGTTTAACGATGCATAAACAACAGGGCTCCATTAAGGAACATATAATCTCTTCCCATAACCAAACCATCGCCAGAGAAATCCTAGTAAACAACACAGAAATCATCGATAGATACAGCGATAGCAGGCGGCTCGACGTTTGCGAGGCACTACACATCAAGAAGTCAACACCAGCAATCAACAGCCAATTATTGCACAACTATATTCTACCCACCTCAAGACTCCGCTCCAATATAGAAGCATCAAGAAATATGGACCAATAGGCTTTCTACAAACACTTCTATTCAATATCCATTGTTTCGTGTTCTGTCTTGTGTTGATACTTTTAATACCCTATTAATATCCTCTAATGCCACATCATCCTTCCCACCTTACTCAAATGTAATGCCACATCACCCTTCCCACCTCACTCAAATGTAGATATAAAATCAGGGAAACGCAAGTTCTAATCAGTTGTGTATTTGTGAAGTCTTTGAAAATGTAATAAGTTTTACGAAACGCGCCCGTGTCGCGTCAGACTAGAAATAAAAATGAATTTTGGAGAAGTGATTTTTGATTTACCTCCAACAGTGAAGCATAATGTACGAAAGATTGAGAAAATTCGTGTTAGAATTATTAATCTTACTTTTTCGGTCATATTTAATAAAATATATATATATATATATATACATATATATATATATATATATATATATATATATATATATATATATATATATATATATATATATATATATATATATATATATATATATATATATATATATATATATATATATGACAATGTCAGACCACGGAGGAAAATGAAACAGGAATTTCCTTAAGTACTTTCGTATATTAAATACATCTTCAGAAGGAAGATTCCTTCTGAAGATGTATTTAATATACGAAAGTAATTAAGGAAATTCCTATTTCATTTTCCTCCGTGGTCTGACATTGTCACATTCCTAATCACGTGTTTATTTTCGTGATATACATATATATATATATATATATATATATATATATATATATATATATATATATATATATATATATATATATATATATATATATATATATTTATATATATTTATATATATATATATATATATATATATATATATATATATATATATATATATATTTATATATATTTATATATATATATACATATATATATATTTATTTTTTATTTTATTTATTTATTTTTTAAAAATATGTTATATTTATAAATATGTATGTATATTTAAATATTGATATATACCTGAGGGTCCAGGAGGCCATCTGTGTCCCCTCAGATGGTCTCCCTTATCACAGTCTATGGGTGTGTGTGAGTGCCCCTGTGAGTGTTCGGGTGAGGGTGTGTGTGTGTGTGTGAGTGTCCGGGTTTGTGTGAGGTTTGGTTCCAGGAAACATCCTTCCCCTTGCCCTCCCCATATCTCCTCCCTTATTCCCACCGTGGGTTCGAATCCCAGGTGATTAGACCTGCCGTAAGTCCATGGATCCAAGGTATCCATCCGTGGGCCCAACGGATTTCACCCCTTCCCCACTTTCCAAGGGCCAGGTCAATTCCAGCTATCCAGGAAACCTGTCGAAACAGAGGCAGCTACAGGAGGGGACACACAAATATTTGTGCCCTGCAGTTACACACCCGTTCCGACAGGCTCGATCGCAATCTATCCAGATGAGAACACGTTCTCTTCCGACTAGACCACGCTGGAGTCGCTGTATGTCCCAAATTTGGGTCCTTTATTTATAGTTAGTATTTTTGGTGTATTAATTGATTTGTTTAAAAAATGTTAATGACTTAGGTAGAGTGATTTAGGGAGTTGGCGGGGAGGTCGGGTTGTGTGTGTAGTGGATTGTACGAGATCGTGGTTTGTTAGTATTTATCTAGTTGTGTTCACCTAGTTGTGCTTGCGAGGGTTGAGCTCTGCTCTTTCGGCCCGCCTCTCAACTGAAAATCAATCAATTATTAATAACTAATAAAAAAAAAATCCAAACAAACACAGACACACACACACACCCAGGAAGCAGCCTGCAACAGCTGTCTAACGCTCATTTACATATTTACTGCTAAGTAACAGAGGGCATCAGAATGATAGAAACTCTGCTGATTTCCGTTGGTGCCATCACCGGGGGATCGAATGAGCTAGGATTACGAGTCGGGAGCGACGTCCACTCAGCAATAAAGCCCCCTAGTTTGTGTATTAGTGCAAAAGATAATTTGGGAGAGGTTAAGGGAAAGGAATGACGTTTGGTGGCCTTGAAAGCTCTGGAAGGGAGGGGAGTTGCCAGTTATGAATTAAAATTGTTATTTTTTTAAGATAGGATATATATGCAAAAGACGTTGCGAGATATAGTAAGAAAAGTGTTTCTGACTGAAGTTAGGTACTGTGTGATTGACTTGTATGTTAGGAAAAAGAATATTTATTAGAAACTTCGATAATCTTTAGAAATGTTTCTTTGCAAATAGTTGCAAATTATTGTGTGAAAAGCCTATGGTTACTGTACCTTAAACAAACACTCGTGAGCACAATTAGTCCACGGGATTCAGAGAGAGTGAGAATGAACAGCGAAATAGTAACAAAAAATGTGACAATGAGGGGAAACTATGTCATTCAAACGTTAACCATATAAATTACAGTAACACTAACTGAGCGTCCACATATATATTCCAATCAATTTATGTTAACCATTTTAGGGTTGGTTAGGTTCGGTTATATATCTACATTAGTTTTAACTCAAATGAAAAGAACTTAACTCATACATAATGAAATGAACAGTTTTATCATTTCATAAGAAAAAAATTAGAGAAAATATATTAATTCAGGAAAACTTGGCTTATTAGGCAAATCGGGCCTTGCATAGTAGGCTGAGAAGTGCGTTTCGGCTACTAGGTACGACAAATATATATATATATATATATATATATATATATATATATATATATATATATATATATGTCGTACCTAGTAGCCAGAACGCACTTCTGAGCCTACTATGCAAGGCCCAATTTGCCTAATAAGCCAAGTTTTCCTGAATTAATATATTTTCTCAAATTTTTTCTTATGAAATGATAAAGCTACCCATTTCATTATGTATGAGGTTAATTTGTTTTTATTGGAGTTAAAATTAACGTAGATATATGACCGAACCTAACCAACCCTACCTAACCTAACCTAACCTATCTTTATAGGTTAGGTTAGGTTAGGTAGCCGAAAAAGTTAGGTTAGGTTAGGTTAGGTAGGTTAGGTAGTCGAAAAAACATTAATTCATGAAAACTTGGCTTATTAGGCAAATCGGGCCTTGCATAGTAGGCTGAGAAGTGCATTCTGGCTACTAGGTACGACATATATATATATATATATATATATATATATATATATATATATATATATATATATATGTCGTACCTAGTAGCCAGAACTCACTTCTCAGCCTACTAGGCAAGGCCCAATTTGCCTAATAAGCCAAGTTTTCATGAATTAATGTTTTTTCGTCTACCTAACCTAACCTATCCTAGCTTTTTTTGGCTACCTAACCTAACCTTACCTATATATATAGGTTAGGTTAGGTTAGGTAGGGTTGGTTAGGTTCGGTCATATATCTACGTTAATTTTAACTCCAATAAAAAAAATTGACCTCATACATAGTGAAAAGGGTAGCTTTATCATTTCATAAGAAAAAAAATTATAGTAAATATATTAATTCAGGAAAACTTGGCTTATTAGGCAAATCGGGCCTTGAATAGTAGGCTGAGAAGTGAGTTCTGGCTACGAGGTACGACATATATATATATATATATATATATATATATATATATATATATATATTTATATATACGAAAGTACTTAAGGAAATTCCTGTTTCATTTTCCTCCATGGTCTGACATTGCCATATATATATATATATATATATATATATATATATATATATATATATATATATATATATATATATATATATATATATGTCGTACCTAGTAGCCAGAACGCACTTCTCAGCTTACTATGCATGGCCCGATTTGCCTAATAAGCCAAGTTTTCCTGAATTAATATAGTTTCTCTAATTGTTTTCTTATGAAATGATAAAGCTACTCATTTCATTATGTATGAGGTCAATTTTTTTTTATTGGAGTTAAAATTAACGTAGATATATGACCGAACCTAACCAACCCTACCTAACCTAACCTAACCTATCTTTATAGGTTAGGTTAGGTTAGGTAGCCAAAAAAGTTAGGTTAGGTTAGGTTAGGTAGGTTAGGTAGTCGAAAACACATTAATTCATGAAAACTTGGCTTATTAGGCAAATCAGGCCTTGCATATTAGGCTGAGAAGTGCGTTCTGGCTACTAGGTACGACATATATATATATATATATATATATATATATATATATATATATATATATATATATATATATATATATATATATATATATATATATATATATGACAATGTCAGACCACGGAGGAAAATGAAACAGGAATTTCCTTAAGTACTTTCGTATATTAAATACATCTTCAGAAGGAAGATTCCTTCTGAAGATGTATTTAATATACGAAAGTACTTAAGGAAATTCCTATTTCATTTTCCTCCGTGGTCTGACATTGTCACATTCCTAATCACGTGTTTATTTTCGTGATATACATATATATATATATATATATATATATATATATATATATATATATATATATATATATATATATATATGTATATCACGTACATGATATATATGCATGTATATATATATATATATATATATATATATATATATATATATATATATATATATATATATATATATATATATATATATATATATATATATATATTTATATATATTTATATATATATTTATATATATATATATATATATATATATATATATATATATATATTTATATATATTTATATATATATATACATATATATATATTTATTTTTTATTTTATTTATTTATTTTTTAAAAATATGTTATATTTATAAATATGTATGTATATTTAAATATTGATATATACCTGAGGGTCCAGGAGGCCATCTGTGTCCCCTCAGATGGTCTCCCTTATCACAGTCTATGGGTGTGTGTGAGTGCCCCTGTGAGTGTTCGGGTGAGGGTGTGTGTGTGTGTGTGAGTGTCCGGGTTTGTGTGAGGTTTGGTTCCAGGAAACATCCTTCCCCTTGCCCTCCCCATATCTCCTCCCTTATTCCCACCGTGGGTTCGAATCCCAGGTGATTAGACCTGCCGTAAGTCCATGGATCCAAGGTATCCATCCGTGGGCCCAACGGATTTCACCCCTTCCCCACTTTCCAAGGGCCAGGTCAATTCCAGCTATCCAGGAAACCTGTCGAAACAGAGGCAGCTACAGGAGGGGACACACAAATATTTGTGCCCTGCAGTTACACACCCGTTCCGACAGGCTCGATCGCAATCTATCCAGATGAGAACACGTTCTCTTCCGACTAGACCACGCTGGAGTCGCTGTATGTCCCAAATTTGGGTCCTTTATTTATAGTTAGTATTTTTGGTGTATTAATTGATTTGTTTAAAAAATGTTAATGACTTAGGTAGAGTGATTTAGGGAGTTGGCGGGGAGGTCGGGTTGTGTGTGTAGTGGATTGTACGAGATCGTGGTTTGTTAGTATTTATCTAGTTGTGTTCACCTAGTTGTGCTTGCGAGGGTTGAGCTCTGCTCTTTCGGCCCGCCTCTCAACTGAAAATCAATCAATTATTAATAACTAATAAAAAAAAATCCAAACACACACAGACACACACACACACCCAGGAAGCAGCCCGCAACAGCTGTCTAACGCTCATTTACATATTTACTGCTAAGTAACAGAGGGCATCAGAATGATAGAAACTCTGCTGATTTCCGTTGGTGCCATCACCGGGGGATCGAATGAGCTAGGATTACGAGTCGGGAGCGACGTCCACTCAGCAATAAAGCCCCCTAGTTTGTGTATTAGTGCAAAAGATAATTTGGGAGAGGTTAAGGGAAAGGAATGACGTTTGGTGGCCTTGAAAGCTCTGGAAGGGAGGGGAGTTGCCAGTTATGAATTAAAATTGTTATTTTTTTAAGATAGGATATATATGCAAAAGACGTTGCGAGATATAGTAAGAAAAGTGTTTCTGACTGAAGTTAGGTACTGTGTGATTGACTTGTATGTTAGGAAAAAGAATATTTATTAGAAACTTCGATAATCTTTAGAAATGTTTCTTTGCAAATAGTTGCAAATTATTGTGTGAAAAGCCTATGGTTACTGTACCTTAAACAAACACTCGTGAGCACAATTAGTCCACGGGATTCAGAG
This sequence comes from Procambarus clarkii, assembly GCF_040958095.1. Lineage (NCBI taxonomy): Eukaryota > Metazoa > Arthropoda > Malacostraca > Decapoda > Cambaridae > Procambarus > Procambarus clarkii. The sequence continues at coordinate 21,026 of NW_027189245.1, forward strand.
AGAGTGAGAATGAACAGCGAAATAGTAACAAAAAATGTGACAATGAGGGGAAACTATGTCATTCAAACGTTAACCATATAAATTACAGTAACACTAACTGAGCGTCCACATATATATTCCAATCAATTTATGTTAACCATTTTAGGGTTGGTTAGGTTCGGTTATATATCTACATTAGTTTTAACTCAAATGAAAAGAACTTAACTCATACATAATGAAATGAACAGTTTTATCATTTCATAAGAAAAAAATTAGAGAAAATATATTAATTCAGGAAAACTTGGCTTATTAGGCAAATCGGGCCTTGCATAGTAGGCTGAGAAGTGCGTTTCGGCTACTAGGTACGACAAATATATATATATATATATATATATATATATATATATATATATATATATATATATATATATATATGTCGTACCTAGTAGCCAGAACTCACTTCTCAGCCTACTAGGCAAGGCCCAATTTGCCTAATAAGCCAAGTTTTCATGAATTAATGTTTTTTCGTCTACCTAACCTAACCTATCCTAGCTTTTTTTGGCTACCTAACCTAACCTTACCTATATATATAGGTTAGGTTAGGTTAGGTAGGGTTGGTTAGGTTCGGTCATATATCTACGTTAATTTTAACTCCAATAAAAAAAATTGACCTCATACATAGTGAAAAGGGTAGCTTTATCATTTCATAAGAAAAAAAATTATAGTAAATATATTAATTCAGGAAAACTTGGCTTATTAGGCAAATCGGGCCTTGAATAGTAGGCTGAGAAGTGAGTTCTGGCTACGAGGTACGACATATATATATATATATATATATATATATATATATTTATATATACGAAAGTACTTAAGGAAATTCCTGTTTCATTTTCCTCCATGGTCTGACATTGCCATATATATATATATATATATATATATATATATATATATATATATATATATATATATATATATATATATATATATATATATATATATATATATATATATATATATATATATATATATATATATATATATATATATATATGTCGTACCTAGTAGCCAGAACGCACTTCTCAGCTTACTATGCATGGCCCGATTTGCCTAATAAGCCAAGTTTTCCTGAATTAATATAGTTTCTCTAATTGTTTTCTTATGAAATGATAAAGCTACTCATTTCATTATGTATGAGGTCAATTTTTTTTTATTGGAGTTAAAATTAACGTAGATATATGACCGAACCTAACCAACCCTACCTAACCTAACCTAACCTATCTTTATAGGTTAGGTTAGGTTAGGTAGCCAAAAAAGTTAGGTTAGGTTAGGTTAGGTAGGTTAGGTAGTCGAAAACACATTAATTCATGAAAACTTGGCTTATTAGGCAAATCAGGCCTTGCATATTAGGCTGAGAAGTGCGTTCTGGCTACTAGGTACGACATATATATATATATATATATATATATATATATATATATATATATATATATATATATATATATATATATATATATATATATATATATATATATATATATATATATATATATATGACAATGTCAGACCACGGAGGAAAATGAAACAGGAATTTCCTTAAGTACTTTCGTATATTAAATACATCTTCAGAAGGAAGATTCCTTCTGAAGATGTATTTAATATACGAAAGTACTTAAGGAAATTCCTATTTCATTTTCCTCCGTGGTCTGACATTGTCACATTCCTAATCACGTGTTTATTTTCGTGATATACATATATATATATATATATATATATATATATATATATATATATATATATATATATATATATATATATATATATATATATATATATATATATATATATATGTATATCACGTACATGATATATATGCATGTATATATATATATATATATATATATATATATATATATATATATATATATATATATATATATATATATATATATATTTATATATATTTATATATATATTTATATATATATATATATATATATATATATATATATATATATATATATATTTATATATATTTATATATATATATACATATATATATATTTATTTTTTATTTTATTTATTTATTTTTTAAAAATATGTTATATTTATAAATATGTATGTATATTTAAATATTGATATATACCTGAGGGTCCAGGAGGCCATCTGTGTCCCCTCAGATGGTCTCCCTTATCACAGTCTATGGGTGTGTGTGAGTGCCCCTGTGAGTGTTCGGGTGAGGGTGTGTGTGTGTGTGTGAGTGTCCGGGTTTGTGTGAGGTTTGGTTCCAGGAAACATCCTTCCCCTTGCCCTCCCCATATCTCCTCCCTTATTCCCACCGTGGGTTCGAATCCCAGGTGATTAGACCTGCCGTAAGTCCATGGATCCAAGGTATCCATCCGTGGGCCCAACGGATTTCACCCCTTCCCCACTTTCCAAGGGCCAGGTCAATTCCAGCTATCCAGGAAACCTGTCGAAACAGAGGCAGCTACAGGAGGGGACACACAAATATTTGTGCCCTGCAGTTACACACCCGTTCCGACAGGCTCGATCGCAATCTATCCAGATGAGAACACGTTCTCTTCCGACTAGACCACGCTGGAGTCGCTGTATGTCCCAAATTTGGGTCCTTTATTTATAGTTAGTATTTTTGGTGTATTAATTGATTTGTTTAAAAAATGTTAATGACTTAGGTAGAGTGATTTAGGGAGTTGGCGGGGAGGTCGGGTTGTGTGTGTAGTGGATTGTACGAGATCGTGGTTTGTTAGTATTTATCTAGTTGTGTTCACCTAGTTGTGCTTGCGAGGGTTGAGCTCTGCTCTTTCGGCCCGCCTCTCAACTGAAAATCAATCAATTATTAATAACTAATAAAAAAAAATCCAAACACACACAGACACACACACACACCCAGGAAGCAGCCCGCAACAGCTGTCTAACGCTCATTTACATATTTACTGCTAAGTAACAGAGGGCATCAGAATGATAGAAACTCTGCTGATTTCCGTTGGTGCCATCACCGGGGGATCGAATGAGCTAGGATTACGAGTCGGGAGCGACGTCCACTCAGCAATAAAGCCCCCTAGTTTGTGTATTAGTGCAAAAGATAATTTGGGAGAGGTTAAGGGAAAGGAATGACGTTTGGTGGCCTTGAAAGCTCTGGAAGGGAGGGGAGTTGCCAGTTATGAATTAAAATTGTTATTTTTTTAAGATAGGATATATATGCAAAAGACGTTGCGAGATATAGTAAGAAAAGTGTTTCTGACTGAAGTTAGGTACTGTGTGATTGACTTGTATGTTAGGAAAAAGAATATTTATTAGAAACTTCGATAATCTTTAGAAATGTTTCTTTGCAAATAGTTGCAAATTATTGTGTGAAAAGCCTATGGTTACTGTACCTTAAACAAACACTCGTGAGCACAATTAGTCCACGGGATTCAGAGAGAGTGAGAATGAACAGCGAAATAGTAACAAAAAATGTGACAATGAGGGGAAACTATGTCATTCAAACGTTAACCATATAAATTACAGTAACACTAACTGAGCGTCCACATATATATTCCAATCAATTTATGTTAACCATTTTAGGGTTGGTTAGGTTCGGTTATATATCTACATTAGTTTTAACTCAAATGAAAAGAACTTAACTCATACATAATGAAATGAACAGTTTTATCATTTCATAAGAAAAAAATTAGAGAAAATATATTAATTCAGGAAAACTTGGCTTATTAGGCAAATCGGGCCTTGCATAGTAGGCTGAGAAGTGCGTTTCGGCTACTAGGTACGACAAATATATATATATATATATATATATATATATATATATATATATATATGTCGTACCTAGTAGCCAGAACGCACTTCTGAGCCTACTATGCAAGGCCCAATTTGCCTAATAAGCCAAGTTTTCCTGAATTAATATATTTTCTCAAATTTTTTCTTATGAAATGATAAAGCTACCCATTTCATTATGTATGAGGTTAATTTGTTTTTATTGGAGTTAAAATTAACGTAGATATATGACCGAACCTAACCAACCCTACCTAACCTAACCTAACCTATCTTTATAGGTTAGGTTAGGTTAGGTAGCCGAAAAAGTTAGGTTAGGTTAGGTTAGGTAGGTTAGGTAGTCGAAAAAACATTAATTCATGAAAACTTGGCTTATTAGGCAAATCGGGCCTTGCATAGTAGGCTGAGAAGTGCATTCTGGCTACTAGGTACGACATATATATATATATATATATATATATATATATATATATATATATATATATATATATGTCGTACCTAGTAGCCAGAACTCACTTCTCAGCCTACTAGGCAAGGCCCAATTTGCCTAATAAGCCAAGTTTTCATGAATTAATGTTTTTTCGTCTACCTAACCTAACCTATCCTAGCTTTTTTTGGCTACCTAACCTAACCTTACCTATATATATAGGTTAGGTTAGGTTAGGTAGGGTTGGTTAGGTTCGGTCATATATCTACGTTAATTTTAACTCCAATAAAAAAAATTGACCTCATACATAGTGAAAAGGGTAGCTTTATCATTTCATAAGAAAAAAAATTATAGTAAATATATTAATTCAGGAAAACTTGGCTTATTAGGCAAATCGGGCCTTGAATAGTAGGCTGAGAAGTGAGTTCTGGCTACGAGGTACGACATATATATATATATATATATATATATATATATATATATATATATATTTATATATACGAAAGTACTTAAGGAAATTCCTGTTTCATTTTCCTCCATGGTCTGACATTGCCATATATATATATATATATATATATATATATATATATATATATATATATGTCGTACCTAATAGCCAGAACGCACTTCTCAGCCTACTATTCAAGGCCCGATTTGCCTAATAAGCCAAGTTTTCATGAATTAATGTTTTTTCGTCTACCTAACCTACCTAACCTAACCTAACCTAGCTTTTTTTGGCTACCTAACCTAACCTTACCTATAAATATAGGTTAGGTTAGGTTAGGTAGGGTTGGTTAGGTTCGGTCATATATCTACGTTAATTTTAACTCCAATAAAAAAAAATTGACCTCATACATAGAGAAAAGGGTTGCTTTATCATTTCATAAGAAAAAAATTATAGTAAATATATTAATTCAGGAAAACTTGGCTTATTAGGCAAATCGGGCCTTGAATAGTAGGCTGAGAAGTGAGTTCTGGCTACTAGGTACGACATATATATATATATATATATATATATATATATATATGTCGTACCTAGTAGCCAGAACGCACTTCTCAGCTTACTATGCATGGCCCGATTTGCCTAATAAGCCAAGTTTTCCTGAATTAATATAGTTTCTCTAATTGTTTTCTTATGAAATGATAAAGCTACTCATTTCATTATGTATGAGGTCAATTTTTTTTTATTGGAGTTAAAATTAACGTAGATATATGACCGAACCTAACCAACCCTACCTAACCTAACCTAACCTATCTTTATAGGTTAGGTTAGGTTAGGTAGCCAAAAAATTTAGGTTAGGTTAGGTTAGGTAGGTTAGGTAGTCGAAAACACATTAATTCATGAAAACTTGGCTTATTAGGCAAATCAGGCCTTGCATATTAGGCTGAGAAGTGCGTTCTGGCTACTAGGTACGACATATATATATATATATATATATATATATATATATATATATATATATATATATATATATATATATATATATATATGACAATGTCAGACCACGGAGGAAAATGAAACAGGAATTTCCTTAAGTACTTTCGTATATTAAATACATCTTCAGAAGGAAGATTCCTTCTGAAGATGTATTTAATATACGAAAGTACTTAAGGAAATTCCTATTTCATTTTCCTCCGTGGTCTGACATTGTCACATTCCTAATCACGTGTTTATTTTCGTGATATACATATATATATATATATATATATATATATATATATATATATATATATATATATATATATATATATGTATATCACGTACATGATATATATGCATGTATATATATATATATATATATATATATATATATATATATATATATATATATATATATATATATATATATATATATATATATATATTTATATATATTTATATATATATTTATATATATATATATATATATATATATATATATATATATATTTATATATATTTATATATATATATACATATATATATATTTATTTTTTATTTTATTTATTTATTTTTTAAAAATATGTTATATTTATAAATATGTATGTATATTTAAATATTGATATATACCTGAGGGTCCAGGAGGCCATCTGTGTCCCCTCAGATGGTCTCCCTTATCACAGTCTATGGGTGTGTGTGAGTGCCCCTGTGAGTGTTCGGGTGAGGGTGTGTGTGTGTGTGTGAGTGTCCGGGTTTGTGTGAGGTTTGGTTCCAGGAAACATCCTTCCCCTTGCCCTCCCCATATCTCCTCCCTTATTCCCACCGTGGGTTCGAATCCCAGGTGATTAGACCTGCCGTAAGTCCATGGATCCAAGGTATCCATCCGTGGGCCCAACGGATTTCACCCCTTCCCCACTTTCCAAGGGCCAGGTCAATTCCAGCTATCCAGGAAACCTGTCGAAACAGAGGCAGCTACAGGAGGGGACACACAAATATTTGTGCCCTGCAGTTACACACCCGTTCCGACAGGCTCGATCGCAATCTATCCAGATGAGAACACGTTCTCTTCCGACTAGACCACGCTGGAGTCGCTGTATGTCCCAAATTTGGGTCCTTTATTTATAGTTAGTATTTTTGGTGTATTAATTGATTTGTTTAAAAAATGTTAATGACTTAGGTAGAGTGATTTAGGGAGTTGGCGGGGAGGTCGGGTTGTGTGTGTAGTGGATTGTACGAGATCGTGGTTTGTTAGTATTTATCTAGTTGTGTTCACCTAGTTGTGCTTGCGAGGGTTGAGCTCTGCTCTTTCGGCCCGCCTCTCAACTGAAAATCAATCAATTATTAATAACTAATAAAAAAAAATCCAAACACACACAGACACACACACACACCCAGGAAGCAGCCCGCAACAGCTGTCTAACGCTCATTTACATATTTACTGCTAAGTAACAGAGGGCATCAGAATGATAGAAACTCTGCTGATTTCCGTTGGTGCCATCACCGGGGGATCGAATGAGCTAGGATTACGAGTCGGGAGCGACGTCCACTCAGCAATAAAGCCCCCTAGTTTGTGTATTAGTGCAAAAGATAATTTGGGAGAGGTTAAGGGAAAGGAATGACGTTTGGTGGCCTTGAAAGCTCTGGAAGGGAGGGGAGTTGCCAGTTATGAATTAAAATTGTTATTTTTTTAAGATAGGATATATATGCAAAAGACGTTGCGAGATATAGTAAGAAAAGTGTTTCTGACTGAAGTTAGGTACTGTGTGATTGACTTGTATGTTAGGAAAAAGAATATTTATTAGAAACTTCGATAATCTTTAGAAATGTTTCTTTGCAAATAGTTGCAAATTATTGTGTGAAAAGCCTATGGTTACTGTACCTTAAACAAACACTCGTGAGCACAATTAGTCCACGGGATTCAGAGAGAGTGAGAATGAACAGCGAAATAGTAACAAAAAATGTGACAATGAGGGGAAACTATGTCATTCAAACGTTAACCATATAAATTACAGTAACACTAACTGAGCGTCCACATATATATTCCAATCAATTTATGTTAACCATTTTAGGGTTGGTTAGGTTCGGTTATATATCTACATTAGTTTTAACTCAAATGAAAAGAACTTAACTCATACATAATGAAATGAACAGTTTTATCATTTCATAAGAAAAAAATTAGAGAAAATATATTAATTCAGGAAAACTTGGCTTATTAGGCAAATCGGGCCTTGCATAGTAGGCTGAGAAGTGCGTTTCGGCTACTAGGTACGACAAATATATATATATATATATATATATATATATATATATATATATATATATATATATATATATATATATATATATATATATATGTCGTACCTAGTAGCCAGAACTCACTTCTCAGCCTACTAGGCAAGGCCCAATTTGCCTAATAAGCCAAGTTTTCATGAATTAATGTTTTTTCGTCTACCTAACCTAACCTATCCTAGCTTTTTTTGGCTACCTAACCTAACCTTACCTATATATATAGGTTAGGTTAGGTTAGGTAGGGTTGGTTAGGTTCGGTCATATATCTACGTTAATTTTAACTCCAATAAAAAAAATTGACCTCATACATAGTGAAAAGGGTAGCTTTATCATTTCATAAGAAAAAAAATTATAGTAAATATATTAATTCAGGAAAACTTGGCTTATTAGGCAAATCGGGCCTTGAATAGTAGGCTGAGAAGTGAGTTCTGGCTACGAGGTACGACATATATATATATATATATATATATATATATATATATTTATATATACGAAAGTACTTAAGGAAATTCCTGTTTCATTTTCCTCCATGGTCTGACATTGCCATATATATATATATATATATATATATATATATATATATATATATATATATATATATATATATATATATATATATATATATATATATATATATATATATATATATATATATATATATATATATATATATATATATATATATATATATATATATATATATGTCGTACCTAGTAGCCAGAACGCACTTCTCAGCTTACTATGCATGGCCCGATTTGCCTAATAAGCCAAGTTTTCCTGAATTAATATAGTTTCTCTAATTGTTTTCTTATGAAATGATAAAGCTACTCATTTCATTATGTATGAGGTCAATTTTTTTTTATTGGAGTTAAAATTAACGTAGATATATGACCGAACCTAACCAACCCTACCTAACCTAACCTAACCTATCTTTATAGGTTAGGTTAGGTTAGGTAGCCAAAAAAGTTAGGTTAGGTTAGGTTAGGTAGGTTAGGTAGTCGAAAACACATTAATTCATGAAAACTTGGCTTATTAGGCAAATCAGGCCTTGCATATTAGGCTGAGAAGTGCGTTCTGGCTACTAGGTACGACATATATATATATATATATATATATATATATATATATATATATATATATATATATATATATATATATATATATATATATATATATATATATATATGACAATGTCAGACCACGGAGGAAAATGAAACAGGAATTTCCTTAAGTACTTTCGTATATTAAATACATCTTCAGAAGGAAGATTCCTTCTGAAGATGTATTTAATATACGAAAGTACTTAAGGAAATTCCTATTTCATTTTCCTCCGTGGTCTGACATTGTCACATTCCTAATCACGTGTTTATTTTCGTGATATACATATATATATATATATATATATATATATATATATATATATATATATATATATATATATATATATATATATATATATATATATATGTATATCACGTACATGATATATATGCATGTATATATATATATATATATATATATATATATATATATATATATATATATATATATATATATATATATATATATTTATATATATTTATATATATATTTATATATATATATATATATATATATATATATATATATATATATATATATATTTATATATATTTATATATATATATACATATATATATATTTATTTTTTATTTTATTTATTTATTTTTTAAAAATATGTTATATTTATAAATATGTATGTATATTTAAATATTGATATATACCTGAGGGTCCAGGAGGCCATCTGTGTCCCCTCAGATGGTCTCCCTTATCACAGTCTATGGGTGTGTGTGAGTGCCCCTGTGAGTGTTCGGGTGAGGGTGTGTGTGTGTGTGTGAGTGTCCGGGTTTGTGTGAGGTTTGGTTCCAGGAAACATCCTTCCCCTTGCCCTCCCCATATCTCCTCCCTTATTCCCACCGTGGGTTCGAATCCCAGGTGATTAGACCTGCCGTAAGTCCATGGATCCAAGGTATCCATCCGTGGGCCCAACGGATTTCACCCCTTCCCCACTTTCCAAGGGCCAGGTCAATTCCAGCTATCCAGGAAACCTGTCGAAACAGAGGCAGCTACAGGAGGGGACACACAAATATTTGTGCCCTGCAGTTACACACCCGTTCCGACAGGCTCGATCGCAATCTATCCAGATGAGAACACGTTCTCTTCCGACTAGACCACGCTGGAGTCGCTGTATGTCCCAAATTTGGGTCCTTTATTTATAGTTAGTATTTTTGGTGTATTAATTGATTTGTTTAAAAAATGTTAATGACTTAGGTAGAGTGATTTAGGGAGTTGGCGGGGAGGTCGGGTTGTGTGTGTAGTGGATTGTACGAGATCGTGGTTTGTTAGTATTTATCTAGTTGTGTTCACCTAGTTGTGCTTGCGAGGGTTGAGCTCTGCTCTTTCGGCCCGCCTCTCAACTGAAAATCAATCAATTATTAATAACTAATAAAAAAAAATCCAAACACACACAGACACACACACACACCCAGGAAGCAGCCCGCAACAGCTGTCTAACGCTCATTTACATATTTACTGCTAAGTAACAGAGGGCATCAGAATGATAGAAACTCTGCTGATTTCCGTTGGTGCCATCACCGGGGGATCGAATGAGCTAGGATTACGAGTCGGGAGCGACGTCCACTCAGCAATAAAGCCCCCTAGTTTGTGTATTAGTGCAAAAGATAATTTGGGAGAGGTTAAGGGAAAGGAATGACGTTTGGTGGCCTTGAAAGCTCTGGAAGGGAGGGGAGTTGCCAGTTATGAATTAAAATTGTTATTTTTTTAAGATAGGATATATATGCAAAAGACGTTGCGAGATATAGTAAGAAAAGTGTTTCTGACTGAAGTTAGGTACTGTGTGATTGACTTGTATGTTAGGAAAAAGAATATTTATTAGAAACTTCGATAATCTTTAGAAATGTTTCTTTGCAAATAGTTGCAAATTATTGTGTGAAAAGCCTATGGTTACTGTACCTTAAACAAACACTCGTGAGCACAATTAGTCCACGGGATTCAGAGAGAGTGAGAATGAACAGCGAAATAGTAACAAAAAATGTGACAATGAGGGGAAACTATGTCATTCAAACGTTAACCATATAAATTACAGTAACACTAACTGAGCGTCCACATATATATTCCAATCAATTTATGTTAACCATTTTAGGGTTGGTTAGGTTCGGTTATATATCTACATTAGTTTTAACTCAAATGAAAAGAACTTAACTCATACATAATGAAATGAACAGTTTTATCATTTCATAAGAAAAAAATTAGAGAAAATATATTAATTCAGGAAAACTTGGCTTATTAGGCAAATCGGGCCTTGCATAGTAGGCTGAGAAGTGCGTTTCGGCTACTAGGTACGACAAATATATATATATATATATATATATATATATATATATATATATATATATATATATATATATATATATATATATATATATATATATATGTCGTACCTAGTAGCCAGAACTCACTTCTCAGCCTACTAGGCAAGGCCCAATTTGCCTAATAAGCCAAGTTTTCATGAATTAATGTTTTTTCGTCTACCTAACCTAACCTATCCTAGCTTTTTTTGGCTACCTAACCTAACCTTACCTATATATATAGGTTAGGTTAGGTTAGGTAGGGTTGGTTAGGTTCGGTCATATATCTACGTTAATTTTAACTCCAATAAAAAAAATTGACCTCATACATAGTGAAAAGGGTAGCTTTATCATTTCATAAGAAAAAAAATTATAGTAAATATATTAATTCAGGAAAACTTGGCTTATTAGGCAAATCGGGCCTTGAATAGTAGGCTGAGAAGTGAGTTCTGGCTACGAGGTACGACATATATATATATATATATATATATATATATATATATATATATATATATATATATTTATATATACGAAAGTACTTAAGGAAATTCCTGTTTCATTTTCCTCCATGGTCTGACATTGCCATATATATATATATATATATATATATATATATATATATATATATATATATATATATATATATATATATATATATGTCGTACCTAGTAGCCAGAACGCACTTCTCAGCTTACTATGCATGGCCCGATTTGCCTAATAAGCCAAGTTTTCCTGAATTAATATAGTTTCTCTAATTGTTTTCTTATGAAATGATAAAGCTACTCATTTCATTATGTATGAGGTCAATTTTTTTTTATTGGAGTTAAAATTAACGTAGATATATGACCGAACCTAACCAACCCTACCTAACCTAACCTAACCTATCTTTATAGGTTAGGTTAGGTTAGGTAGCCAAAAAAGTTAGGTTAGGTTAGGTTAGGTAGGTTAGGTAGTCGAAAACACATTAATTCATGAAAACTTGGCTTATTAGGCAAATCAGGCCTTGCATATTAGGCTGAGAAGTGCGTTCTGGCTACTAGGTACGACATATATATATATATATATATATATATATATATATATATATATATATATATATATATATATATATATATATATATATATATATATATATATATATATATGACAATGTCAGACCACGGAGGAAAATGAAACAGGAATTTCCTTAAGTACTTTCGTATATTAAATACATCTTCAGAAGGAAGATTCCTTCTGAAGATGTATTTAATATACGAAAGTACTTAAGGAAATTCCTATTTCATTTTCCTCCGTGGTCTGACATTGTCACATTCCTAATCACGTGTTTATTTTCGTGATATACATATATATATATATATATATATATATATATATATATATATATATATATATATATATATATATATATATATATATATATATGTATATCACGTACATGATATATATGCATGTATATATATATATATATATATATATATATATATATATATATATATATATATATATATATATATATATATATATTTATATATATTTATATATATATATATATATATATATATATATATATATATATATATATATTTATATATATTTATATATATATATACATATATATATATTTATTTTTTATTTTATTTATTTATTTTTTAAAAATATGTTATATTTATAAATATGTATGTATATTTAAATATTGATATATACCTGAGGGTCCAGGAGGCCATCTGTGTCCCCTCAGATGGTCTCCCTTATCACAGTCTATGGGTGTGTGTGAGTGCCCCTGTGAGTGTTCGGGTGAGGGTGTGTGTGTGTGTGTGAGTGTCCGGGTTTGTGTGAGGTTTGGTTCCAGGAAACATCCTTCCCCTTGCCCTCCCCATATCTCCTCCCTTATTCCCACCGTGGGTTCGAATCCCAGGTGATTAGACCTGCCGTAAGTCCATGGATCCAAGGTATCCATCCGTGGGCCCAACGGATTTCACCCCTTCCCCACTTTCCAAGGGCCAGGTCAATTCCAGCTATCCAGGAAACCTGTCGAAACAGAGGCAGCTACAGGAGGGGACACACAAATATTTGTGCCCTGCAGTTACACACCCGTTCCGACAGGCTCGATCGCAATCTATCCAGATGAGAACACGTTCTCTTCCGACTAGACCACGCTGGAGTCGCTGTATGTCCCAAATTTGGGTCCTTTATTTATAGTTAGTATTTTTGGTGTATTAATTGATTTGTTTAAAAAATGTTAATGACTTAGGTAGAGTGATTTAGGGAGTTGGCGGGGAGGTCGGGTTGTGTGTGTAGTGGATTGTACGAGATCGTGGTTTGTTAGTATTTATCTAGTTGTGTTCACCTAGTTGTGCTTGCGAGGGTTGAGCTCTGCTCTTTCGGCCCGCCTCTCAACTGAAAATCAATCAATTATTAATAACTAATAAAAAAAAATCCAAACACACACAGACACACACACACACCCAGGAAGCAGCCCGCAACAGCTGTCTAACGCTCATTTACATATTTACTGCTAAGTAACAGAGGGCATCAGAATGATAGAAACTCTGCTGATTTCCGTTGGTGCCATCACCGGGGGATCGAATGAGCTAGGATTACGAGTCGGGAGCGACGTCCACTCAGCAATAAAGCCCCCTAGTTTGTGTATTAGTGCAAAAGATAATTTGGGAGAGGTTAAGGGAAAGGAATGACGTTTGGTGGCCTTGAAAGCTCTGGAAGGGAGGGGAGTTGCCAGTTATGAATTAAAATTGTTATTTTTTTAAGATAGGATATATATGCAAAAGACGTTGCGAGATATAGTAAGAAAAGTGTTTCTGACTGAAGTTAGGTACTGTGTGATTGACTTGTATGTTAGGAAAAAGAATATTTATTAGAAACTTCGATAATCTTTAGAAATGTTTCTTTGCAAATAGTTGCAAATTATTGTGTGAAAAGCCTATGGTTACTGTACCTTAAACAAACACTCGTGAGCACAATTAGTCCACGGGATTCAGAGAGAGTGAGAATGAACAGCGAAATAGTAACAAAAAATGTGACAATGAGGGGAAACTATGTCATTCAAACGTTAACCATATAAATTACAGTAACACTAACTGAGCGTCCACATATATATTCCAATCAATTTATGTTAACCATTTTAGGGTTGGTTAGGTTCGGTTATATATCTACATTAGTTTTAACTCAAATGAAAAGAACTTAACTCATACATAATGAAATGAACAGTTTTATCATTTCATAAGAAAAAAATTAGAGAAAATATATTAATTCAGGAAAACTTGGCTTATTAGGCAAATCGGGCCTTGCATAGTAGGCTGAGAAGTGCGTTTCGGCTACTAGGTACGACAAATATATATATATATATATATATATATATATATATATATATATATATATATATATATATATATATATATATATATATATATATATATATATATATGTCGTACCTAGTAGCCAGAACTCACTTCTCAGCCTACTAGGCAAGGCCCAATTTGCCTAATAAGCCAAGTTTTCATGAATTAATGTTTTTTCGTCTACCTAACCTAACCTATCCTAGCTTTTTTTGGCTACCTAACCTAACCTTACCTATATATATAGGTTAGGTTAGGTTAGGTAGGGTTGGTTAGGTTCGGTCATATATCTACGTTAATTTTAACTCCAATAAAAAAAATTGACCTCATACATAGTGAAAAGGGTAGCTTTATCATTTCATAAGAAAAAAAATTATAGTAAATATATTAATTCAGGAAAACTTGGCTTATTAGGCAAATCGGGCCTTGAATAGTAGGCTGAGAAGTGAGTTCTGGCTACGAGGTACGACATATATATATATATATATATATATATATATATATATATATATATATATATATATATATTTATATATACGAAAGTACTTAAGGAAATTCCTGTTTCATTTTCCTCCATGGTCTGACATTGCCATATATATATATATATATATATATATATATATATATATATATATATATATATATATATATATATATATATATATATATATATATGTCGTACCTAGTAGCCAGAACGCACTTCTCAGCTTACTATGCATGGCCCGATTTGCCTAATAAGCCAAGTTTTCCTGAATTAATATAGTTTCTCTAATTGTTTTCTTATGAAATGATAAAGCTACTCATTTCATTATGTATGAGGTCAATTTTTTTTTATTGGAGTTAAAATTAACGTAGATATATGACCGAACCTAACCAACCCTACCTAACCTAACCTAACCTATCTTTATAGGTTAGGTTAGGTTAGGTAGCCAAAAAAGTTAGGTTAGGTTAGGTTAGGTAGGTTAGGTAGTCGAAAACACATTAATTCATGAAAACTTGGCTTATTAGGCAAATCAGGCCTTGCATATTAGGCTGAGAAGTGCGTTCTGGCTACTAGGTACGACATATATATATATATATATATATATATATATATATATATATATATATATATATATATATATATATATATATATATATATATATATATATATATATATATATATATATATGACAATGTCAGACCACGGAGGAAAATGAAACAGGAATTTCCTTAAGTACTTTCGTATATTAAATACATCTTCAGAAGGAAGATTCCTTCTGAAGATGTATTTAATATACGAAAGTACTTAAGGAAATTCCTATTTCATTTTCCTCCGTGGTCTGACATTGTCACATTCCTAATCACGTGTTTATTTTCGTGATATACATATATATATATATATATATATATATATATATATATATATATATATATATATATATATATATATATATATATATATATATGTATATCACGTACATGATATATATGCATGTATATATATATATATATATATATATATATATATATATATATATATATATATATATATATATATATATATATATATTTATATATATTTATATATATATTTATATATATATATATATATATATATATATATATATATATATTTATATATATTTATATATATATATACATATATATATATTTATTTTTTATTTTATTTATTTATTTTTTAAAAATATGTTATATTTATAAATATGTATGTATATTTAAATATTGATATATACCTGAGGGTCCAGGAGGCCATCTGTGTCCCCTCAGATGGTCTCCCTTATCACAGTCTATGGGTGTGTGTGAGTGCCCCTGTGAGTGTTCGGGTGAGGGTGTGTGTGTGTGTGTGAGTGTCCGGGTTTGTGTGAGGTTTGGTTCCAGGAAACATCCTTCCCCTTGCCCTCCCCATATCTCCTCCCTTATTCCCACCGTGGGTTCGAATCCCAGGTGATTAGACCTGCCGTAAGTCCATGGATCCAAGGTATCCATCCGTGGGCCCAACGGATTTCACCCCTTCCCCACTTTCCAAGGGCCAGGTCAATTCCAGCTATCCAGGAAACCTGTCGAAACAGAGGCAGCTACAGGAGGGGACACACAAATATTTGTGCCCTGCAGTTACACACCCGTTCCGACAGGCTCGATCGCAATCTATCCAGATGAGAACACGTTCTCTTCCGACTAGACCACGCTGGAGTCGCTGTATGTCCCAAATTTGGGTCCTTTATTTATAGTTAGTATTTTTGGTGTATTAATTGATTTGTTTAAAAAATGTTAATGACTTAGGTAGAGTGATTTAGGGAGTTGGCGGGGAGGTCGGGTTGTGTGTGTAGTGGATTGTACGAGATCGTGGTTTGTTAGTATTTATCTAGTTGTGTTCACCTAGTTGTGCTTGCGAGGGTTGAGCTCTGCTCTTTCGGCCCGCCTCTCAACTGAAAATCAATCAATTATTAATAACTAATAAAAAAAAATCCAAACACACACAGACACACACACACACCCAGGAAGCAGCCCGCAACAGCTGTCTAACGCTCATTTACATATTTACTGCTAAGTAACAGAGGGCATCAGAATGATAGAAACTCTGCTGATTTCCGTTGGTGCCATCACCGGGGGATCGAATGAGCTAGGATTACGAGTCGGGAGCGACGTCCACTCAGCAATAAAGCCCCCTAGTTTGTGTATTAGTGCAAAAGATAATTTGGGAGAGGTTAAGGGAAAGGAATGACGTTTGGTGGCCTTGAAAGCTCTGGAAGGGAGGGGAGTTGCCAGTTATGAATTAAAATTGTTATTTTTTTAAGATAGGATATATATGCAAAAGACGTTGCGAGATATAGTAAGAAAAGTGTTTCTGACTGAAGTTAGGTACTGTGTGATTGACTTGTATGTTAGGAAAAAGAATATTTATTAGAAACTTCGATAATCTTTAGAAATGTTTCTTTGCAAATAGTTGCAAATTATTGTGTGAAAAGCCTATGGTTACTGTACCTTAAACAAACACTCGTGAGCACAATTAGTCCACGGGATTCAGAGAGAGTGAGAATGAACAGCGAAATAGTAACAAAAAATGTGACAATGAGGGGAAACTATGTCATTCAAACGTTAACCATATAAATTACAGTAACACTAACTGAGCGTCCACATATATATTCCAATCAATTTATGTTAACCATTTTAGGGTTGGTTAGGTTCGGTTATATATCTACATTAGTTTTAACTCAAATGAAAAGAACTTAACTCATACATAATGAAATGAACAGTTTTATCATTTCATAAGAAAAAAATTAGAGAAAATATATTAATTCAGGAAAACTTGGCTTATTAGGCAAATCGGGCCTTGCATAGTAGGCTGAGAAGTGCGTTTCGGCTACTAGGTACGACAAATATATATATATATATATATATATATATATATATATATATATATATATATATATATATATATATATATATATATATATATATATATATATGTCGTACCTAGTAGCCAGAACTCACTTCTCAGCCTACTAGGCAAGGCCCAATTTGCCTAATAAGCCAAGTTTTCATGAATTAATGTTTTTTCGTCTACCTAACCTAACCTATCCTAGCTTTTTTTGGCTACCTAACCTAACCTTACCTATATATATAGGTTAGGTTAGGTTAGGTAGGGTTGGTTAGGTTCGGTCATATATCTACGTTAATTTTAACTCCAATAAAAAAAATTGACCTCATACATAGTGAAAAGGGTAGCTTTATCATTTCATAAGAAAAAAATTATAGTAAATATATTAATTCAGGAAAACTTGGCTTATTAGGCAAATCGGGCCTTGAATAGTAGGCTGAGAAGTGAGTTCTGGCTACGAGGTACGACATATATATATATATATATATATATATATATATATATATATATATATATTTATATATACGAAAGTACTTAAGGAAATTCCTGTTTCATTTTCCTCCATGGTCTGACATTGCCATATATATATATATATATATATATATATATATATATATATATATATATATATATATATATATATATATGTCGTACCTAGTAGCCAGAACGCACTTCTCAGCTTACTATGCATGGCCCGATTTGCCTAATAAGCCAAGTTTTCCTGAATTAATATAGTTTCTCTAATTGTTTTCTTATGAAATGATAAAGCTACTCATTTCATTATGTATGAGGTCAATTTTTTTTTATTGGAGTTAAAATTAACGTAGATATATGACCGAACCTAACCAACCCTACCTAACCTAACCTAACCTATCTTTATAGGTTAGGTTAGGTTAGGTAGCCAAAAAAGTTAGGTTAGGTTAGGTTAGGTAGGTTAGGTAGTCGAAAACACATTAATTCATGAAAACTTGGCTTATTAGGCAAATCAGGCCTTGCATATTAGGCTGAGAAGTGCGTTCTGGCTACTAGGTACGACATATATATATATATATATATATATATATATATATATATATATATATATATATATATATATATATATATATATATATATATATATATATATATATATATGACAATGTCAGACCACGGAGGAAAATGAAACAGGAATTTCCTTAAGTACTTTCGTATATTAAATACATCTTCAGAAGGAAGATTCCTTCTGAAGATGTATTTAATATACGAAAGTACTTAAGGAAATTCCTATTTCATTTTCCTCCGTGGTCTGACATTGTCACATTCCTAATCACGTGTTTATTTTCGTGATATACATATATATATATATATATATATATATATATATATATATATATATATATATATATATATATATATATATATATATATGTATATCACGTACATGATATATATGCATGTATATATATATATATATATATATATATATATATATATATATATATATATATATATATATATATATATATATATATATATATATATATATGTATATCACGTACATGATATATATGCATGTATATATATATATATATATATATATATATATATATATATATATATATATATATATATATATATATATATATATATATATATTTATATATATATTTATATATATATATATATATATATATATATATATATATTTATATATATTTATATATATATATACATATATATATATTTATTTTTTATTTTATTTATTTATTTTTTAAAAATATGTTATATTTATAAATATGTATGTATATTTAAATATTGATATATACCTGAGGGTCCAGGAGGCCATCTGTGTCCCCTCAGATGGTCTCCCTTATCACAGTCTATGGGTGTGTGTGAGTGCCCCTGTGAGTGTTCGGGTGAGGGTGTGTGTGTGTGTGTGAGTGTCCGGGTTTGTGTGAGGTTTGGTTCCAGGAAACATCCTTCCCCTTGCCCTCCCCATATCTCCTCCCTTATTCCCACCGTGGGTTCGAATCCCAGGTGATTAGACCTGCCGTAAGTCCATGGATCCAAGGTATCCATCCGTGGGCCCAACGGATTTCACCCCTTCCCCACTTTCCAAGGGCCAGGTCAATTCCAGCTATCCAGGAAACCTGTCGAAACAGAGGCAGCTACAGGAGGGGACACACAAATATTTGTGCCCTGCAGTTACACACCCGTTCCGACAGGCTCGATCGCAATCTATCCAGATGAGAACACGTTCTCTTCCGACTAGACCACGCTGGAGTCGCTGTATGTCCCAAATTTGGGTCCTTTATTTATAGTTAGTATTTTTGGTGTATTAATTGATTTGTTTAAAAAATGTTAATGACTTAGGTAGAGTGATTTAGGGAGTTGGCGGGGAGGTCGGGTTGTGTGTGTAGTGGATTGTACGAGATCGTGGTTTGTTAGTATTTATCTAGTTGTGTTCACCTAGTTGTGCTTGCGAGGGTTGAGCTCTGCTCTTTCGGCCCGCCTCTCAACTGAAAATCAATCAATTATTAATAACTAATAAAAAAAAATCCAAACACACACAGACACACACACACACCCAGGAAGCAGCCCGCAACAGCTGTCTAACGCTCATTTACATATTTACTGCTAAGTAACAGAGGGCATCAGAATGATAGAAACTCTGCTGATTTCCGTTGGTGCCATCACCGGGGGATCGAATGAGCTAGGATTACGAGTCGGGAGCGACGTCCACTCAGCAATAAAGCCCCCTAGTTTGTGTATTAGTGCAAAAGATAATTTGGGAGAGGTTAAGGGAAAGGAATGACGTTTGGTGGCCTTGAAAGCTCTGGAAGGGAGGGGAGTTGCCAGTTATGAATTAAAATTGTTATTTTTTTAAGATAGGATATATATGCAAAAGACGTTGCGAGATATAGTAAGAAAAGTGTTTCTGACTGAAGTTAGGTACTGTGTGATTGACTTGTATGTTAGGAAAAAGAATATTTATTAGAAACTTCGATAATCTTTAGAAATGTTTCTTCGCAAATAGTTGCAAATTATTGTGTGAAAAGCCTATGGTTACTGTACCTTAAACAAACACTCGTGAGCACAATTAGTCCACGGGATTCAGAGAGAGTGAGAATGAACAGCGAAATAGTAACAAAAAATGTGACAATGAGGGGAAACTATGTCATTCAAACGTTAACCATATAAATTACAGTAACACTAACTGAGCGTCCACATATATATTCCAATCAATTTATGTTAACCATTTTAGGGTTGGTTAGGTTCGGTTATATATCTACATTAGTTTTAACTCAAATGAAAAGAACTTAACTCATACATAATGAAATGAACAGTTTTATCATTTCATAAGAAAAAAATTAGAGAAAATATATTAATTCAGGAAAACTTGGCTTATTAGGCAAATCGGGCCTTGCATAGTAGGCTGAGAAGTGCGTTTCGGCTACTAGGTACGACAAATATATATATATATATATATATATATATATATATATATATATATATATATATATATATATATATATATATATATATATATATATATATATATATATATGTCGTACCTAGTAGCCAGAACTCACTTCTCAGCCTACTAGGCAAGGCCCAATTTGCCTAATAAGCCAAGTTTTCATGAATTAATGTTTTTTCGTCTACCTAACCTAACCTATCCTAGCTTTTTTTGGCTACCTAACCTAACCTTACCTATATATATAGGTTAGGTTAGGTTAGGTAGGGTTGGTTAGGTTCGGTCATATATCTACGTTAATTTTAACTCCAATAAAAAAAATTGACCTCATACATAGTGAAAAGGGTAGCTTTATCATTTCATAAGAAAAAAATTATAGTAAATATATTAATTCAGGAAAACTTGGCTTATTAGGCAAATCGGGCCTTGAATAGTAGGCTGAGAAGTGAGTTCTGGCTACTAGGTACGACATATATATATATATATATATATATATATATATATATATATATATATATATATTTATATATACGAAAGTACTTAAGGAAATTCCTGTTTCATTTTCCTCCATGGTCTGACATATATATATATATATATATATATATATATATATATATATATATATATATATATATATATGTCGTACCTAGTAGCCAGAACTCACTTCTCAGCCTACAATGCAAGGCCCGATTTGCCTAATAAGCCAAGTTTTACTGAATTAATATATTTTCTCTAATTTTGTTCTTATGAAATGATAAAGCTACCCATTTCATTATGTATGACGTCAATTTTTATTATTAGAGTTAAAATTAACGAAGCTATATGACCGAACCTAACCAACCGTACCTAACCTAACCTAACCTATCTTTATAGGTTAGGTTTGGTTAGGTAACCGAAAAAGTTAGGTTAGGTTTGGTTAGGTAGGTTAGGTAGTCGAAAAACAATTAATTCATGAAAACTTGGCTTATTAGGCAAATCGGGCCTTGCATAGTAGGCTGAGAAGTGCGTTCTGGCTACTAGGTACGACATATATATATATATATATATATATATATATATATATATATATATATATATATATATATATATATATATATATATATATATATATATATATATATATATGTCGTACCTAGTAGCCAGAACGCACTTCTCAGCTTACTATGCATGGCCCGATTTGCCTAATAAGCCAAGTTTTCCTGAATTAATATAGTTTCTCTAATTGTTTTCTTATGAAATGATAAAGCTACTCATTTCATTATGTATGAGGTCAATTTTTTTTTATTGGAGTTAAAATTAACGTAGATATATGACCGAACCTAACCAACCCTACCTAACCTAACCTAACCTATCTTTATAGGTTAGGTTAGGTTAGGTAGCCAAAAAAGTTAGGTTAGGTTAGGTTAGGTAGGTTAGGTAGTCGAAAACACATTAATTCATGAAAACTTGGCTTATTAGGCAAATCAGGCCTTGCATATTAGGCTGAGAAGTGCGTTCTGGCTACTAGGTACGACATATATATATATATATATATATATATATATATATATATATATATATATATATATATATATATATATATATATATATATATATGACAATGTCAGACCACGGAGGAAAATGAAACAGGAATTTCCTTAAGTACTTTCGTATATTAAATACATCTTCAGAAGGAAGATTCCTTCTGAAGATGTATTTAATATACGAAAGTACTTAAGGAAATTCCTATTTCATTTTCCTCCGTGGTCTGACATTGTCACATTCCTAATCACGTGTTTATTTTCGTGATATACATATATATATATATATATATATATATATATATATATATATATATATATATATATATATATATATATACATATATATATATATATTTATATATATTTATATATATATTTATATATATATATATATATATATATATATATATATATATATATATATATATTTATATATATTTATATATATATATACATATATATATATTTATTTTTTATTTTATTTATTTATTTTTTAAAAATATGTTATATTTATAAATATGTATGTATATTTAAATATTGATATATACCTGAGGGTCCAGGAGGCCATCTGTGTCCCCTCAGATGGTCTCCCTTATCACAGTCTATGGGTGTGTGTGAGTGCCCCTGTGAGTGTTCGGGTGAGGGTGTGTGTGTGTGTGTGAGTGTCCGGGTTTGTGTGAGGTTTGGTTCCAGGAAACATCCTTCCCCTTGCCCTCCCCATATCTCCTCCCTTATTCCCACCGTGGGTTCGAATCCCAGGTGATTAGACCTGCCGTAAGTCCATGGATCCAAGGTATCCATCCGTGGGCCCAACGGATTTCACCCCTTCCCCACTTTCCAAGGGCCAGGTCAATTCCAGCTATCCAGGAAACCTGTCGAAACAGAGGCAGCTACAGGAGGGGACACACAAATATTTGTGCCCTGCAGTTACACACCCGTTCCGACAGGCTCGATCGCAATCTATCCAGATGAGAACACGTTCTCTTCCGACTAGACCACGCTGGAGTCGCTGTATGTCCCAAATTTGGGTCCTTTATTTATAGTTAGTATTTTTGGTGTATTAATTGATTTGTTTAAAAAATGTTAATGACTTAGGTAGAGTGATTTAGGGAGTTGGCGGGGAGGTCGGGTTGTGTGTGTAGTGGATTGTACGAGATCGTGGTTTGTTAGTATTTATCTAGTTGTGTTCACCTAGTTGTGCTTGCGAGGGTTGAGCTCTGCTCTTTCGGCCCGCCTCTCAACTGAAAATCAATCAATTATTAATAACTAATAAAAAAAAAATCCAAACACACACAGACACACACACACACCCAGGAAGCAGCCCGCAACAGCTGTCTAACGCTCATTTACATATTTACTGCTAAGTAACAGAGGGCATCAGAATGATAGAAACTCTGCTGATTTCCGTTGGTGCCATCACCGGGGGATCGAATGAGCTAGGATTACGAGTCGGGAGCGACGTCCACTCAGCAATAAAGCCCCCTAGTTTGTGTATTAGTGCAAAAGATAATTTGGGAGAGGTTAAGGGAAAGGAATGACGTTTGGTGGCCTTGAAAGCTCTGGAAGGGAGGGGAGTTGCCAGTTATGAATTAAAATTGTTATTTTTTTAAGATAGGATATATATGCAAAAGACGTTGCGAGATATAGTAAGAAAAGTGTTTCTGACTGAAGTTAGGTACTGTGTGATTGACTTGTATGTTAGGAAAAAGAATATTTATTAGAAACTTCGATAATCTTTAGAAATGTTTCTTCGCAAATAGTTGCAAATTATTGTGTGAAAAGCCTATGGTTACTGTACCTTAAACAAACACTCGTGAGCACAATTAGTCCACGGGATTCAGAGAGAGTGAGAATGAACAGCGAAATAGTAACAAAAAATGTGACAATGAGGGGAAACTATGTCATTCAAACGTTAACCATATAAATTACAGTAACACTAACTGAGCGTCCACATATATATTCCAATCAATTTATGTTAACCATTTTAGGGTTGGTTAGGTTCGGTTATATATCTACATTAGTTTTAACTCAAATGAAAAGAACTTAACTCATACATAATGAAATGAACAGTTTTATCATTTCATAAGAAAAAAATTAGAGAAAATATATTAATTCAGGAAAACTTGGCTTATTAGGCAAATCGGGCCTTGCATAGTAGGCTGAGAAGTGCGTTTCGGCTACTAGGTACGACAAATATATATATATATATATATATATATATATATATATATATATATATATATATATATATATATATATATATATATATATATATATATATGTCGTACCTAGTAGCCAGAACTCACTTCTCAGCCTACTAGGCAAGGCCCAATTTGCCTAATAAGCCAAGTTTTCATGAATTAATGTTTTTTCGTCTACCTAACCTAACCTATCCTAGCTTTTTTTGGCTACCTAACCTAACCTTACCTATATATATAGGTTAGGTTAGGTTAGGTAGGGTTGGTTAGGTTCGGTCATATATCTACGTTAATTTTAACTCCAATAAAAAAAATTGACCTCATACATAGTGAAAAGGGTAGCTTTATCATTTCATAAGAAAAAAAATTATAGTAAATATATTAATTCAGGAAAACTTGGCTTATTAGGCAAATCGGGCCTTGAATAGTAGGCTGAGAAGTGAGTTCTGGCTACGAGGTACGACATATATATATATATATATATATATATATATATATATATATATTTATATATACGAAAGTACTTAAGGAAATTCCTGTTTCATTTTCCTCCATGGTCTGACATTGCCATATATATATATATATATATATATATATATATATATATATATATATATATATATATATATATATATATATATATATATGTCGTACCTAGTAGCCAGAACGCACTTCTCAGCTTACTATGCATGGCCCGATTTGCCTAATAAGCCAAGTTTTCCTGAATTAATATAGTTTCTCTAATTGTTTTCTTATGAAATGATAAAGCTACTCATTTCATTATGTATGAGGTCAATTTTTTTTTATTGGAGTTAAAATTAACGTAGATATATGACCGAACCTAACCAACCCTACCTAACCTAACCTAACCTATCTTTATAGGTTAGGTTAGGTTAGGTAGCCAAAAAAGTTAGGTTAGGTTAGGTTAGGTAGGTTAGGTAGTCGAAAACACATTAATTCATGAAAACTTGGCTTATTAGGGAAATCAGGCCTTGCATATTAGGCTGAGAAGTGCGTTCTGGCTACTAGGTACGACATATATATATATATATATATATATATATATATATATATATATATATATATATATATATATATATATATATATATATATATATATATATATATATATATATATATATATATATATATATATATATATATATATATATGACAATGTCAGACCACGGAGGAAAATGAAACAGGAATTTCCTTAAGTACTTTCGTATATTAAATACATCTTCAGAAGGAAGATTCCTTCTGAAGATGTATTTAATATACGAAAGTACTTAAGGAAATTCCTATTTCCTAATCACGTGTTTATTTTCGTGATATACATATATATATATATATATATATATATATATATATATATATATATATATATATATATATATATATATATATATATATATATATATATATATATATATATATATATATATATATATATGTATATCACGTACATGATATATATGCATGTATATATATATATATATATATATATATATATATATATATATATATATATATATATATATATATATATATATATATTTATATATATTTATATATATATTTATATATATATATATATATATATATATATATATATATTTATATATATTTATATATATATATACATATATATATATTTATTTTTTATTTTATTTATTTATTTTTTAAAAATATGTTATATTTATAAATATGTATGTATATTTAAATATTGATATATACCTGAGGGTCCAGGAGGCCATCTGTGTCCCCTCAGATGGTCTCCCTTATCACAGTCTATGGGTGTGTGTGAGTGCCCCTGTGAGTGTTCGGGTGAGGGTGTGTGTGTGTGTGTGAGTGTCCGGGTTTGTGTGAGGTTTGGTTCCAGGAAACATCCTTCCCCTTGCCCTCCCCATATCTCCTCCCTTATTCCCACCGTGGGTTCGAATCCCAGGTGATTAGACCTGCCGTAAGTCCATGGATCCAAGGTATCCATCCGTGGGCCCAACGGATTTCACCCCTTCCCCACTTTCCAAGGGCCAGGTCAATTCCAGCTATCCAGGAAACCTGTCGAAACAGAGGCAGCTACAGGAGGGGACACACAAATATTTGTGCCCTGCAGTTACACACCCGTTCCGACAGGCTCGATCGCAATCTATCCAGATGAGAACACGTTCTCTTCCGACTAGACCACGCTGGAGTCGCTGTATGTCCCAAATTTGGTTCCTTTATTTATAGTTAGTATTTTTGGTGTATTAATTGATTTGTTTAAAAAATGTTAATGACTTAGGTAGAGTGATTTAGGGAGTTGGCGGGGAGGTCGGGTTGTGTGTGTAGTGGATTGTACGAGATCGTGGTTTGTTAGTATTTATCTAGTTGTGTTCACCTAGTTGTGCTTGCGAGGGTTGAGCTCTGCTCTTTCGGCCCGCCTCTCAACTGAAAATCAATCAATTATTAATAACTAATAAAAAAAAATCCAAACACACACAGACACACACACACACCCAGGAAGCAGCCCGCAACAGCTGTCTAACGCTCATTTACATATTTACTGCTAAGTAACAGAGGGCATCAGAATGATAGAAACTCTGCTGATTTCCGTTGGTGCCATCACCGGGGGATCGAATGAGCTAGGATTACGAGTCGGGAGCGACGTCCACTCAGCAATAAAGCCCCCTAGTTTGTGTATTAGTGCAAAAGATAATTTGGGAGAGGTTAAGGGAAAGGAATGACGTTTGGTGGCCTTGAAAGCTCTGGAAGGGAGGGGAGTTGCCAGTTATGAATTAAAATTGTTATTTTTTTAAGATAGGATATATATGCAAAAGACGTTGCGAGATATAGTAAGAAAAGTGTTTCTGACTGAAGTTAGGTACTGTGTGATTGACTTGTATGTTAGGAAAAAGAATATTTATTAAAAACTTCGATAATCTTTAGAAATGTTTCTTTGCAAATAGTTGCAAATTATTGTGTGAAAAGCCTATGGTTACTGTACCTTAAACAAACACTCGTGAGCACAATTAGTCCACGGGATTCAGAGAGAGTGAGAATGAACAGCGAAATAGTAACAAAAAATGTGACAATGAGGGGAAACTATGTCATTCAAACGTTAACCATATAAATTACAGTAACACTAACTGAGCGTCCACATATATATTCCAATCAATTTATGTTAACCATTTTAGGGTTGGTTAGGTTCGGTTATATATCTACATTAGTTTTAACTCAAATGAAAAGAACTTAACTCATACATAATGAAATGAACAGTTTTATCATTTCATAAGAAAAAAATTAGAGAAAATATATTAATTCAGGAAAACTTGGCTTATTAGGCAAATCGGGCCTTGCATAGTAGGCTGAGAAGTGCGTTTCGGCTACTAGGTACGACAAATATATATATATATATATATATATATATATATATATATATATATATATATATATATATATATATATATATATATATATGTCGTACCTAGTAGCCAGAACTCACTTCTCAGCCTACTAGGCAAGGCCCAATTTGCCTAATAAGCCAAGTTTTCATGAATTAATGTTTTTTCGTCTACCTAACCTAACCTATCCTAGCTTTTTTTGGCTACCTAACCTAACCTTACCTATATATATAGGTTAGGTTAGGTTAGGTAGGGTTGGTTAGGTTCGGTCATATATCTACGTTAATTTTAACTCCAATAAAAAAAATTGACCTCATACATAGTGAAAAGGGTAGCTTTATCATTTCATAAGAAAAAAATTATAGTAAATATATTAATTCAGGAAAACTTGGCTTATTAGGCAAATCGGGCCTTGAATAGTAGGCTGAGAAGTGAGTTCTGGCTACGAGGTACGACATATATATATATATATATATATATATATATATATATATATATATATATATTTATATATACGAAAGTACTTAAGGAAATTCCTGTTTCATTTTCCTCCATGGTCTGACATTGCCATATATATATATATATATATATATATATATATATATATATATATATATATATATATATATATATATATATATATATATGTCGTACCTAGTAGCCAGAACGCACTTCTCAGCTTACTATGCATGGCCCGATTTGCCTAATAAGCCAAGTTTTCCTGAATTAATATAGTTTCTCTAATTGTTTTCTTATGAAATGATAAAGCTACTCATTTCATTATGTATGAGGTCAATTTTTTTTTATTGGAGTTAAAATTAACGTAGATATATGACCGAACCTAACCAACCCTACCTAACCTAACCTAACCTATCTTTATAGGTTAGGTTAGGTTAGGTAGCCAAAAAAGTTAGGTTAGGTTAGGTTAGGTAGGTTAGGTAGTCGAAAACACATTAATTCATGAAAACTTGGCTTATTAGGCAAATCAGGCCTTGCATATTAGGCTGAGAAGTGCGTTCTGGCTACTAGGTACGACATATATATATATATATATATATATATATATATATATATATATATATATATATATATATATATATATATATATATATATATATATATATATATGACAATGTCAGACCACGGAGGAAAATGAAACAGGAATTTCCTTAAGTACTTTCGTATATTAAATACATCTTCAGAAGGAAGATTCCTTCTGAAGATGTATTTAATATACGAAAGTACTTAAGGAAATTCCTATTTCATTTTCCTCCGTGGTCTGACATTGTCACATTCCTAATCACGTGTTTATTTTCGTGATATACATATATATATATATATATATATATATATATATATATATATATATATATATATATATATATATATATATATATATATATATATATATATATATATATATATATATATATATATATATATATATATATATATTTATATATATATTTAT
The DNA here is from genome assembly GCF_040958095.1 of Procambarus clarkii. Lineage (NCBI taxonomy): Eukaryota > Metazoa > Arthropoda > Malacostraca > Decapoda > Cambaridae > Procambarus > Procambarus clarkii. The sequence continues at coordinate 51,102 of NW_027189245.1, forward strand.
ATATATATATATATATATATATTTATATATATTTATATATATATACATATATATATATTTATTTTTTATTTTATTTATTTATTTTTTAAAAATATGTTATATTTATAAATATGTATGTATATTTAAATATTGATATATACCTGAGGGTCCAGGAGGCCATCTGTGTCCCCTCAGATGGTCTCCCTTATCACAGTCTATGGGTGTGTGTGAGTGCCCCTGTGAGTGTTCGGGTGAGGGTGTGTGTGTGTGTGTGAGTGTCCGGGTTTGTGTGAGGTTTGGTTCCAGGAAACATCCTTCCCCTTGCCCTCCCCATATCTCCTCCCTTATTCCCACCGTGGGTTCGAATCCCAGGTGATTAGACCTGCCGTAAGTCCATGGATCCAAGGTATCCATCCGTGGGCCCAACGGATTTCACCCCTTCCCCACTTTCCAAGGGCCAGGTCAATTCCAGCTATCCAGGAAACCTGTCGAAACAGAGGCAGCTACAGGAGGGGACACACAAATATTTGTGCCCTGCAGTTACACACCCGTTCCGACAGGCTCGATCGCAATCTATCCAGATGAGAACACGTTCTCTTCCGACTAGACCACGCTGGAGTCGCTGTATGTCCCAAATTTGGGTCCTTTATTTATAGTTAGTATTTTTGGTGTATTAATTGATTTGTTTAAAAAATGTTAATGACTTAGGTAGAGTGATTTAGGGAGTTGGCGGGGAGGTCGGGTTGTGTGTGTAGTGGATTGTACGAGATCGTGGTTTGTTAGTATTTATCTAGTTGTGTTCACCTAGTTGTGCTTGCGAGGGTTGAGCTCTGCTCTTTCGGCCCGCCTCTCAACTGAAAATCAATCAATTATTAATAACTAATAAAAAAAAAATCCAAACACACACAGACACACACACACACCCAGGAAGCAGCCCGCAACAGCTGTCTAACGCTCATTTACATATTTACTGCTAAGTAACAGAGGGCATCAGAATGATAGAAACTCTGCTGATTTCCGTTGGTGCCATCACCGGGGGATCGAATGAGCTAGGATTACGAGTCGGGAGCGACGTCCACTCAGCAATAAAGCCCCCTAGTTTGTGTATTAGTGCAAAAGATAATTTGGGAGAGGTTAAGGGAAAGGAATGACGTTTGGTGGCCTTGAAAGCTCTGGAAGGGAGGGGAGTTGCCAGTTATGAATTAAAATTGTTATTTTTTTAAGATAGGATATATATGCAAAAGACGTTGCGAGATATAGTAAGAAAAGTGTTTCTGACTGAAGTTAGGTACTGTGTGATTGACTTGTATGTTAGGAAAAAGAATATTTATTAGAAACTTCGATAATCTTTAGAAATGTTTCTTCGCAAATAGTTGCAAATTATTGTGTGAAAAGCCTATGGTTACTGTACCTTAAACAAACACTCGTGAGCACAATTAGTCCACGGGATTCAGAGAGAGTGAGAATGAACAGCGAAATAGTAACAAAAAATGTGACAATGAGGGGAAACTATGTCATTCAAACGTTAACCATATAAATTACAGTAACACTAACTGAGCGTCCACATATATATTCCAATCAATTTATGTTAACCATTTTAGGGTTGGTTAGGTTCGGTTATATATCTACATTAGTTTTAACTCAAATGAAAAGAACTTAACTCATACATAATGAAATGAACAGTTTTATCATTTCATAAGAAAAAAATTAGAGAAAATATATTAATTCAGGAAAACTTGGCTTATTAGGCAAATCGGGCCTTGCATAGTAGGCTGAGAAGTGCGTTTCGGCTACTAGGTACGACAAATATATATATATATATATATATATATATATATATATATATATATATATATATATATATATATATATATATATATATATATATATATATATATATGCGAACAAGCCTGAATGGTCCCCAGGACATATGCAACTGAAAACTCGGCGGTGGGGTGGTTCAAATAGCCTCGGCTATCACCTCATTTTGTCCGGTCGTGATGGTCAAGTGGATTAAGGCGTCTTGTACATACCAGATGCGTTGCTTCTGGGAGTATGGGTTCGAGTCACTTCTGGGGTGTGAGTTTTCAGTTGCATATGTCCTGGGGACCATTCAGGCTTGTTCGCATTTGTGTTCCTCACGTGTTGCCCCAAAGAATGAGGTGATTTGGTAAAATGCTATGCCCAAGATAACTATCCGAGTGCCGGCGGTGGGGTGGTTCAAATAGCCTCGGCTATCACCTCATTTTGTCCGGTCGTGATGGTCAAGTGGATTAAGGCGTCTTGTACATACCAGATGCGTTGCTTCTGGGAGTATGGGTTCGAGTCACTTCTGGGGTGTGAGTTTTCAGTTATATATATATATGTCGTACCTAGTAGCCAGAACTCACTTCTCAGCCTACTAGGCAAGGCCCAATTTGCCTAATAAGCCAAGTTTTCATGAATTAATGTTTTTTCGTCTACCTAACCTAACCTATCCTAGCTTTTTTTGGCTACCTAACCTAACCTTACCTATATATATAGGTTAGGTTAGGTTAGGTAGGGTTGGTTAGGTTCGGTCATATATCTACGTTAATTTTAACTCCAATAAAAAAAATTGACCTCATACATAGTGAAAAGGGTAGCTTTATCATTTCATAAGAAAAAAAATTATAGTAAATATATTAATTCAGGAAAACTTGGCTTATTAGGCAAATCGGGCCTTGAATAGTAGGCTGAGAAGTGAGTTCTGGCTACGAGGTACGACATATATATATATATATATATATATATATATATATATATATATATATTTATATATACGAAAGTACTTAAGGAAATTCCTGTTTCATTTTCCTCCATGGTCTGACATTGCCATATATATATATATATATATATATATATATATATATATATATATATATATATATATATATATATATATATATATATATATATATATATATATATATATATATATATGTCGTACCTAGTAGCCAGAACGCACTTCTCAGCTTACTATGCATGGCCCGATTTGCCTAATAAGCCAAGTTTTCCTGAATTAATATAGTTTCTCTAATTGTTTTCTTATGAAATGATAAAGCTACTCATTTCATTATGTATGAGGTCAATTTTTTTTTATTGGAGTTAAAATTAACGTAGATATATGACCGAACCTAACCAACCCTACCTAACCTAACCTAACCTATCTTTATAGGTTAGGTTAGGTTAGGTAGCCAAAAAAGTTAGGTTAGGTTAGGTTAGGTAGGTTAGGTAGTCGAAAACACATTAATTCATGAAAACTTGGCTTATTAGGCAAATCAGGCCTTGCATATTAGGCTGAGAAGTGCGTTCTGGCTACTAGGTACGACATATATATATATATATATATATATATATATATATATATATATATATATATATATATATATATATATATATATATATATATATATATATATATATATATATGACAATGTCAGACCACGGAGGAAAATGAAACAGGAATTTCCTTAAGTACTTTCGTATATTAAATACATCTTCAGAAGGAAGATTCCTTCTGAAGATGTATTTAATATACGAAAGTACTTAAGGAAATTCCTATTTCATTTTCCTCCGTGGTCTGACATTGTCACATTCCTAATCACGTGTTTATTTTCGTGATATACATATATATATATATATATATATATATATATATATATATATATATATATATATATATATATATATATATATATATATGTATATCACGTACATGATATATATGCATGTATATATATATATATATATATATATATATATATATATATATATATATATATATATATATATATATATATATATTTATATATATTTATATATATATTTATATATATATATATATATATATATATATATATATTTATATATATTTATATATATATATACATATATATATATTTATTTTTTATTTTATTTATTTATTTTTTAAAAATATGTTATATTTATAAATATGTATGTATATTTAAATATTGATATATACCTGAGGGTCCAGGAGGCCATCTGTGTCCCCTCAGATGGTCTCCCTTATCACAGTCTATGGGTGTGTGTGAGTGCCCCTGTGAGTGTTCGGGTGAGGGTGTGTGTGTGTGTGTGAGTGTCCGGGTTTGTGTGAGGTTTGGTTCCAGGAAACATCCTTCCCCTTGCCCTCCCCATATCTCCTCCCTTATTCCCACCGTGGGTTCGAATCCCAGGTGATTAGACCTGCCGTAAGTCCATGGATCCAAGGTATCCATCCGTGGGCCCAACGGATTTCACCCCTTCCCCACTTTCCAAGGGCCAGGTCAATTCCAGCTATCCAGGAAACCTGTCGAAACAGAGGCAGCTACAGGAGGGGACACACAAATATTTGTGCCCTGCAGTTACACACCCGTTCCGACAGGCTCGATCGCAATCTATCCAGATGAGAACACGTTCTCTTCCGACTAGACCACGCTGGAGTCGCTGTATGTCCCAAATTTGGGTCCTTTATTTATAGTTAGTATTTTTGGTGTATTAATTGATTTGTTTAAAAAATGTTAATGACTTAGGTAGAGTGATTTAGGGAGTTGGCGGGGAGGTCGGGTTGTGTGTGTAGTGGATTGTACGAGATCGTGGTTTGTTAGTATTTATCTAGTTGTGTTCACCTAGTTGTGCTTGCGAGGGTTGAGCTCTGCTCTTTCGGCCCGCCTCTCAACTGAAAATCAATCAATTATTAATAACTAATAAAAAAAAATCCAAACACACACAGACACACACACACACCCAGGAAGCAGCCCGCAACAGCTGTCTAACGCTCATTTACATATTTACTGCTAAGTAACAGAGGGCATCAGAATGATAGAAACTCTGCTGATTTCCGTTGGTGCCATCACCGGGGGATCGAATGAGCTAGGATTACGAGTCGGGAGCGACGTCCACTCAGCAATAAAGCCCCCTAGTTTGTGTATTAGTGCAAAAGATAATTTGGGAGAGGTTAAGGGAAAGGAATGACGTTTGGTGGCCTTGAAAGCTCTGGAAGGGAGGGGAGTTGCCAGTTATGAATTAAAATTGTTATTTTTTTAAGATAGGATATATATGCAAAAGACGTTGCGAGATATAGTAAGAAAAGTGTTTCTGACTGAAGTTAGGTACTGTGTGATTGACTTGTATGTTAGGAAAAAGAATATTTATTAGAAACTTCGATAATCTTTAGAAATGTTTCTTTGCAAATAGTTGCAAATTATTGTGTGAAAAGCCTATGGTTACTGTACCTTAAACAAACACTCGTGAGCACAATTAGTCCACGGGATTCAGAGAGAGTGAGAATGAACAGCGAAATAGTAACAAAAAATGTGACAATGAGGGGAAACTATGTCATTCAAACGTTAACCATATAAATTACAGTAACACTAACTGAGCGTCCACATATATATTCCAATCAATTTATGTTAACCATTTTAGGGTTGGTTAGGTTCGGTTATATATCTACATTAGTTTTAACTCAAATGAAAAGAACTTAACTCATACATAATGAAATGAACAGTTTTATCATTTCATAAGAAAAAAATTAGAGAAAATATATTAATTCAGGAAAACTTGGCTTATTAGGCAAATCGGGCCTTGCATAGTAGGCTGAGAAGTGCGTTTCGGCTACTAGGTACGACAAATATATATATATATATATATATATATATATATATATATATATATATATATATATATATATATATATATATATATATATATATATATGTCGTACCTAGTAGCCAGAACTCACTTCTCAGCCTACTAGGCAAGGCCCAATTTGCCTAATAAGCCAAGTTTTCATGAATTAATGTTTTTTCGTCTACCTAACCTAACCTATCCTAGCTTTTTTTGGCTACCTAACCTAACCTTACCTATATATATAGGTTAGGTTAGGTTAGGTAGGGTTGGTTAGGTTCGGTCATATATCTACGTTAATTTTAACTCCAATAAAAAAAATTGACCTCATACATAGTGAAAAGGGTAGCTTTATCATTTCATAAGAAAAAAATTATAGTAAATATATTAATTCAGGAAAACTTGGCTTATTAGGCAAATCGGGCCTTGAATAGTAGGCTGAGAAGTGAGTTCTGGCTACGAGGTACGACATATATATATATATATATATATATATATATATATATATATATATATATATTTATATATACGAAAGTACTTAAGGAAATTCCTGTTTCATTTTCCTCCATGGTCTGACATTGCCATATATATATATATATATATATATATATATATATATATATATATATATATATATATATATATATATATATATATATATATATATATATATATGTCGTACCTAGTAGCCAGAACGCACTTCTCAGCTTACTATGCATGGCCCGATTTGCCTAATAAGCCAAGTTTTCCTGAATTAATATAGTTTCTCTAATTGTTTTCTTATGAAATGATAAAGCTACTCATTTCATTATGTATGAGGTCAATTTTTTTTTATTGGAGTTAAAATTAACGTAGATATATGACCGAACCTAACCAACCCTACCTAACCTAACCTAACCTATCTTTATAGGTTAGGTTAGGTTAGGTAGCCAAAAAAGTTAGGTTAGGTTAGGTTAGGTAGGTTAGGTAGTCGAAAACACATTAATTCATGAAAACTTGGCTTATTAGGCAAATCAGGCCTTGCATATTAGGCTGAGAAGTGCGTTCTGGCTACTAGGTACGACATATATATATATATATATATATATATATATATATATATATATATATATATATATATATATATATATATATATATATATATATATATATATATGACAATGTCAGACCACGGAGGAAAATGAAACAGGAATTTCCTTAAGTACTTTCGTATATTAAATACATCTTCAGAAGGAAGATTCCTTCTGAAGATGTATTTAATATACGAAAGTACTTAAGGAAATTCCTATTTCATTTTCCTCCGTGGTCTGACATTGTCACATTCCTAATCACGTGTTTATTTTCGTGATATACATATATATATATATATATATATATATATATATATATATATATATATATATATATATATATATATATATATATATATATGTATATCACGTACATGATATATATGCATGTATATATATATATATATATATATATATATATATATATATATATATATATATATATATATATATATATATATATATATATATATATATTTATATATATATTTATATATATATATATATATATATATATTTATATATATTTATATATATATATACATATATATATATTTATTTTTTATTTTATTTATTTATTTTTTAAAAATATGTTATATTTATAAATATGTATGTATATTTAAATATTGATATATACCTGAGGGTCCAGGAGGCCATCTGTGTCCCCTCAGATGGTCTCCCTTATCACAGTCTATGGGTGTGTGTGAGTGCCCCTGTGAGTGTTCGGGTGAGGGTGTGTGTGTGTGTGTGAGTGTCCGGGTTTGTGTGAGGTTTGGTTCCAGGAAACATCCTTCCCCTTGCCCTCCCCATATCTCCTCCCTTATTCCCACCGTGGGTTCGAATCCCAGGTGATTAGACCTGCCGTAAGTCCATGGATCCAAGGTATCCATCCGTGGGCCCAACGGATTTCACCCCTTCCCCACTTTCCAAGGGCCAGGTCAATTCCAGCTATCCAGGAAACCTGTCGAAACAGAGGCAGCTACAGGAGGGGACACACAAATATTTGTGCCCTGCAGTTACACACCCGTTCCGACAGGCTCGATCGCAATCTATCCAGATGAGAACACGTTCTCTTCCGACTAGACCACGCTGGAGTCGCTGTATGTCCCAAATTTGGGTCCTTTATTTATAGTTAGTATTTTTGGTGTATTAATTGATTTGTTTAAAAAATGTTAATGACTTAGGTAGAGTGATTTAGGGAGTTGGCGGGGAGGTCGGGTTGTGTGTGTAGTGGATTGTACGAGATCGTGGTTTGTTAGTATTTATCTAGTTGTGTTCACCTAGTTGTGCTTGCGAGGGTTGAGCTCTGCTCTTTCGGCCCGCCTCTCAACTGAAAATCAGTCAATTATTAATAACTAATAAAAAAAAATCCAAACACACACAGACACACACACACACCCAGGAAGCAGCCCGCAACAGCTGTCTAACGCTCATTTACATATTTACTGCTAAGTAACAGAGGGCATCAGAATGATAGAAACTCTGCTGATTTCCGTTGGTGCCATCACCGGGGGATCGAATGAGCTAGGATTACGAGTCGGGAGCGACGTCCACTCAGCAATAAAGCCCCCTAGTTTGTGTATTAGTGCAAAAGATAATTTGGGAGAGGTTAAGGGAAAGGAATGACGTTTGGTGGCCTTGAAAGCTCTGGAAGGGAGGGGAGTTGCCAGTTATGAATTAAAATTGTTATTTTTTTAAGATAGGATATATATGCAAAAGACGTTGCGAGATATAGTAAGAAAAGTGTTTCTGACTGAAGTTAGGTACTGTGTGATTGACTTGTATGTTAGGAAAAAGAATATTTATTAGAAACTTCGATAATCTTTAGAAATGTTTCTTTGCAAATAGTTGCAAATTATTGTGTGAAAAGCCTATGGTTACTGTACCTTAAACAAACACTCGTGAGCACAATTAGTCCACGGGATTCAGAGAGAGTGAGAATGAACAGCGAAATAGTAACAAAAAATGTGACAATGAGGGGAAACTATGTCATTCAAACGTTAACCATATAAATTACAGTAACACTAACTGAGCGTCCACATATATATTCCAATCAATTTATGTTAACCATTTTAGGGTTGGTTAGGTTCGGTTATATATCTACATTAGTTTTAACTCAAATGAAAAGAACTTAACTCATACATAATGAAATGAACAGTTTTATCATTTCATAAGAAAAAAATTAGAGAAAATATATTAATTCAGGAAAACTTGGCTTATTAGGCAAATCGGGCCTTGCATAGTAGGCTGAGAAGTGCGTTTCGGCTACTAGGTACGACAAATATATATATATATATATATATATATATATATATATATATATATATATATATATATATATATATATATATATATATATATATATGTCGTACCTAGTAGCCAGAACTCACTTCTCAGCCTACTAGGCAAGGCCCAATTTGCCTAATAAGCCAAGTTTTCATGAATTAATGTTTTTTCGTCTACCTAACCTAACCTATCCTAGCTTTTTTTGGCTACCTAACCTAACCTTACCTATATATATAGGTTAGGTTAGGTTAGGTAGGGTTGGTTAGGTTCGGTCATATATCTACGTTAATTTTAACTCCAATAAAAAAAATTGACCTCATACATAGTGAAAAGGGTAGCTTTATCATTTCATAAGAAAAAAATTATAGTAAATATATTAATTCAGGAAAACTTGGCTTATTAGGCAAATCGGGCCTTGAATAGTAGGCTGAGAAGTGAGTTCTGGCTACGAGGTACGACATATATATATATATATATATATATATATATATATATATATATATATATATATATTTATATATACGAAAGTACTTAAGGAAATTCCTGTTTCATTTTCCTCCATGGTCTGACATTGCCATATATATATATATATATATATATATATATATATATATATATATATATATATATATATATATATATATATATATATATATATATATATATATGTCGTACCTAGTAGCCAGAACGCACTTCTCAGCTTACTATGCATGGCCCGATTTGCCTAATAAGCCAAGTTTTCCTGAATTAATATAGTTTCTCTAATTGTTTTCTTATGAAATGATAAAGCTACTCATTTCATTATGTATGAGGTCAATTTTTTTTTATTGGAGTTAAAATTAACGTAGATATATGACCGAACCTAACCAACCCTACCTAACCTAACCTAACCTATCTTTATAGGTTAGGTTAGGTTAGGTAGCCAAAAAAGTTAGGTTAGGTTAGGTTAGGTAGGTTAGGTAGTCGAAAACACATTAATTCATGAAAACTTGGCTTATTAGGCAAATCAGGCCTTGCATATTAGGCTGAGAAGTGCGTTCTGGCTACTAGGTACGACATATATATATATATATATATATATATATATATATATATATATATATATATATATATATATATATATATATATATATATATATATATGACAATGTCAGACCACGGAGGAAAATGAAACAGGAATTTCCTTAAGTACTTTCGTATATTAAATACATCTTCAGAAGGAAGATTCCTTCTGAAGATGTATTTAATATACGAAAGTACTTAAGGAAATTCCTATTTCATTTTCCTCCGTGGTCTGACATTGTCACATTCCTAATCACGTGTTTATTTTCGTGATATACATATATATATATATATATATATATATATATATATATATATATATATATATATATATATATATATATATATATATATATATGTATATCACGTACATGATATATATGCATGTATATATATATATATATATATATATATATATATATATATATATATATATATATATATATATATATATATATATATATATATATTTATATATATATTTATATATATATATATATATATATATATTTATATATATTTATATATATATATACATATATATATATTTATTTTTTATTTTATTTATTTATTTTTTAAAAATATGTTATATTTATAAATATGTATGTATATTTAAATATTGATATATACCTGAGGGTCCAGGAGGCCATCTGTGTCCCCTCAGATGGTCTCCCTTATCACAGTCTATGGGTGTGTGTGAGTGCCCCTGTGAGTGTTCGGGTGAGGGTGTGTGTGTGTGTGTGAGTGTCCGGGTTTGTGTGAGGTTTGGTTCCAGGAAACATCCTTCCCCTTGCCCTCCCCATATCTCCTCCCTTATTCCCACCGTGGGTTCGAATCCCAGGTGATTAGACCTGCCGTAAGTCCATGGATCCAAGGTATCCATCCGTGGGCCCAACGGATTTCACCCCTTCCCCACTTTCCAAGGGCCAGGTCAATTCCAGCTATCCAGGAAACCTGTCGAAACAGAGGCAGCTACAGGAGGGGACACACAAATATTTGTGCCCTGCAGTTACACACCCGTTCCGACAGGCTCGATCGCAATCTATCCAGATGAGAACACGTTCTCTTCCGACTAGACCACGCTGGAGTCGCTGTATGTCCCAAATTTGGGTCCTTTATTTATAGTTAGTATTTTTGGTGTATTAATTGATTTGTTTAAAAAATGTTAATGACTTAGGTAGAGTGATTTAGGGAGTTGGCGGGGAGGTCGGGTTGTGTGTGTAGTGGATTGTACGAGATCGTGGTTTGTTAGTATTTATCTAGTTGTGTTCACCTAGTTGTGCTTGCGAGGGTTGAGCTCTGCTCTTTCGGCCCGCCTCTCAACTGAAAATCAATCAATTATTAATAACTAATAAAAAAAAATCCAAACACACACAGACACACACACACACCCAGGAAGCAGCCCGCAACAGCTGTCTAACGCTCATTTACATATTTACTGCTAAGTAACAGAGGGCATCAGAATGATAGAAACTCTGCTGATTTCCGTTGGTGCCATCACCGGGGGATCGAATGAGCTAGGATTACGAGTCGGGAGCGACGTCCACTCAGCAATAAAGCCCCCTAGTTTGTGTATTAGTGCAAAAGATAATTTGGGAGAGGTTAAGGGAAAGGAATGACGTTTGGTGGCCTTGAAAGCTCTGGAAGGGAGGGGAGTTGCCAGTTATGAATTAAAATTGTTATTTTTTTAAGATAGGATATATATGCAAAAGACGTTGCGAGATATAGTAAGAAAAGTGTTTCTGACTGAAGTTAGGTACTGTGTGATTGACTTGTATGTTAGGAAAAAGAATATTTATTAGAAACTTCGATAATCTTTAGAAATGTTTCTTCGCAAATAGTTGCAAATTATTGTGTGAAAAGCCTATGGTTACTGTACCTTAAACAAACACTCGTGAGCACAATTAGTCCACGGGATTCAGAGAGAGTGAGAATGAACAGCGAAATAGTAACAAAAAATGTGACAATGAGGGGAAACTATGTCATTCAAACGTTAACCATATAAATTACAGTAACACTAACTGAGCGTCCACATATATATTCCAATCAATTTATGTTAACCATTTTAGGGTTGGTTAGGTTCGGTTATATATCTACATTAGTTTTAACTCAAATGAAAAGAACTTAACTCATACATAATGAAATGAACAGTTTTATCATTTCATAAGAAAAAAATTAGAGAAAATATATTAATTCAGGAAAACTTGGCTTATTAGGCAAATCGGGCCTTGCATAGTAGGCTGAGAAGTGCGTTTCGGCTACTAGGTACGACAAATATATATATATATATATATATATATATATATATATATATATATATATATATATATATATATATATATATATATATATATGTCGTACCTAGTAGCCAGAACTCACTTCTCAGCCTACTAGGCAAGGCCCAATTTGCCTAATAAGCCAAGTTTTCATGAATTAATGTTTTTTCGTCTACCTAACCTAACCTATCCTAGCTTTTTTTGGCTACCTAACCTAACCTTACCTATATATATAGGTTAGGTTAGGTTAGGTAGGGTTGGTTAGGTTCGGTCATATATCTACGTTAATTTTAACTCCAATAAAAAAAATTGACCTCATACATAGTGAAAAGGGTAGCTTTATCATTTCATAAGAAAAAAATTATAGTAAATATATTAATTCAGGAAAACTTGGCTTATTAGGCAAATCGGGCCTTGAATAGTAGGCTGAGAAGTGAGTTCTGGCTACTAGGTACGACATATATATATATATATGTCGTACCTAATAGCCAGAACGCACTTCTCAGCCTACTATTCAAGGCCCGATTTGCCTAATAAGCCAAGTTTTCATGAATTAATGTTTTTTCGTCTACCTAACCTACCTAACCTAACCTAACCTAGCTTTTTTTGGCTACCTAACCTAACCTTACCTATAAATATAGGTTAGGTTAGGTTAGGTAGGGTTGGTTAGGTTCGGTCATTTATCTACGTTAATTTTAACTCCAATAAAAAAAAATTGACCTCATACATAGAGAAAAGGGTTGCTTTATCATTTCATAAGAAAAAAATTATAGTATATATATTAATTCAGGAAAACTTGGCTTATTAGGCAAATCGGGCCTTGAATAGTAGGCTGAGAAGTGAGTTCTGGCTACTAGGTACGACATATATATATATATATATATATATATATATATATATATATATATATATTTATATATACGAAAGTACTTAAGGAAATTCCTGTTTCATTTTCCTCCATGGTCTGACATATATATATATATATATATATATATATATATATGTATATATATATATATATATATATATATATATATGTCGTACCTAGTAGCCAGAACTCACTTCTCAGCCTACAATGCAAGGCCCGATTTGCCTAATAAGCCAAGTTTTACTGAATTAATATATTTTCTCTAATTTTGTTCTTATGAAATGATAAAGCTACCCATTTCATTATGTATGACGTCAATTTTTATTATTAGAGTTAAAATTAACGAAGCTATATGACCGAACCTAACCAACCGTACCTAACCTAACCTAACCTATCTTTATAGGTTAGGTTAGGTTAGGTAACCGAAAAAGTTAGGTTAGGTTTGGTTAGGTAGGTTAGGTAGTCGAAAAACAATTAATTCATGAAAACTTGGCTTATTAGGCAAATCGGGCCTTGCATAGTAGGCTGAGAAGTGCGTTCTGGCTACTAGGTACGACATATATATATATATATATATATATATATATATATATATATATATATATATATATATATATATATATATATATATATATATATATATATATATGTCGTACCTAGTAGCCAGAACGCACTTCTCAGCTTACTATGCATGGCCCGATTTGCCTAATAAGCCAAGTTTTCCTGAATTAATATAGTTTCTCTAATTGTTTTCTTATGAAATGATAAAGCTACTCATTTCATTATGTATGAGGTCAATTTTTTTTTATTGGAGTTAAAATTAACGTAGATATATGACCGAACCTAACCAACCCTACCTAACCTAACCTAACCTATCTTTATAGGTTAGGTTAGGTTAGGTAGCCAAAAAAGTTAGGTTAGGTTAGGTTAGGTAGGTTAGGTAGTCGAAAACACATTAATTCATGAAAACTTGGCTTATTAGGCAAATCAGGCCTTGCATATTAGGCTGAGAAGTGCGTTCTGGCTACTAGGTACGACATATATATATATATATATATATATATATATATATATATATATATATATATATATATATATATATATATATATATATATATATATATATATATATATATATATATATATGACAATGTCAGACCACGGAGGAAAATGAAACAGGAATTTCCTTAAGTACTTTCGTATATTAAATACATCTTCAGAAGGAAGATTCCTTCTGAAGATGTATTTAATATACGAAAGTACTTAAGGAAATTCCTATTTCATTTTCCTCCGTGGTCTGACATTGTCACATTCCTAATCACGTGTTTATTTTCGTGATATACATATATATATATATATATATATATATATATATATATATATATATTGTGACGATAATCTCCTTCAAGAGATTGAGCCTGCTCTTCCCTCCAAAATTACGTCTTCACAATTATATAAAAAGACTATGGAAGAAATGTCCAACAACGACAACAACACCAGCACCAGCAAGGCTTGCCAGGGTGAGCAGAAACGTATGCATCCAGCCACCTGTTCGAACTCCAACCACCAAACTACCCGTTGATCGCTACGGCTCCGCTGATTGGTCGCCGGTCTGGCTGCACCTGCACTCGCCCCCAATACTACCTGATGTCTGGGGTCGCCCCAACATCAGTCCTCAGAATGTTCCGTGCTTTCGTAGCCAGCACTCCTCCCAGCTAGACGTTAGCGTGTACTGAGAGAGGTGGTGGCTTTAAGCCAATATTCCAGCACCTCCCACTTACTGTTGTATTGCACTTCTTGTTATTTTGCCTTAACGTAACTTTTCATTGTGTCATTTAAGTATTCTTATTATTTTGATTCATTGATTTTATTATACATATTTGTTTGTGCATTATTTTCATGTTTTGATTTATTTAACGTAATTAAAATTTCATTGTTAAAGTTTACTTGTGTTTTGTGTGTCTTCTCCTTACCTTACCACAGACGAAGTTCCAGTTTTTCTATTTTTTTTTATAACTATGTGACGAGGCCATACCCCTAGCCTTGAACAGCCGAACACCAACGCGTTACCGTCACAAGTTATATGGGGGCCTGTCCTAGGAGCTTCACTCAGGTACTGGTGCCAAGTGGTAATTTATGGTAAGCGTATTTAACTTTGTTAACGTAGCTTTACTATTTTTCATTCAATTTCATTTTTTATAAGGTGCGGTGTATTGTGCATTACGAGAGTAACATATAGTGAAGGTGAGACAACTTTGGATTACGTGGTGACTGTAGGCCGCAGTCATACTCTTAATTGGTCATCTCTCCCTCCTTGTTATTACTCGTATTTACCATCTATGTCCCTTGAATATTTCTCATTCTGACAGATCATCATATTGGTACCCTGGTACTGTGGTCTGCCCCGGGTCAAGAGTACCCAATCTTCTGCAATCTGACTGTAGGAGGACAAAGAGGGCCATAGTTCCTCTAGCTCGAACTTTAGTTGCTGAATTGGGACCTCAGCAGCAGTTCTCGTCACCAGTTGACACCTCGCACCCCTACACGTCAGTCAGAGATGATGATACATACAACGGTAGGGAATTAGCTTATTTTTTCAGAGCACAAAAGTTCGCTAATTCTGTAAGTATCATATTAAATTCAGTGGGAAAAACTTGCTTTATGTCCTATAGAGACTTGGCAAGGTATGCCTACATCCTTGGACTACCAATTTTACTTTTGAAGCATTTAACTGTTTCATTTGTTTTCGAAACTTTGTTTCATTTGTTAGTAGGATTTTCTTGCCCTTATTCTCTTACATGAGTACCGGGTACAAGATTTCCTGCGCCCTTGATTTAATTTAATCATTTAATATCTTTCACTTAACGTTAATTGTTAAAGATCACACAGGATAGGTACCAGTTGCCACGTTGTCCTGTTTCTGACATTTCATTATTGAACATTCGTGTACCTTTATTTGCTAATTTCACCATGTTTCGTCTCCAAACTTTCCGTGCAAATCCAGCAGGTGAAATAGGGACTTTAAGTCGTGCCAAGAGGACTGAACTACAAACTCTTGCACATGAGTATCAACTAGAAGTTCCCTACCAAGCCAACAAAAATGACCTACACAACCTGTTGCTGGATTACTATTTAGAGCAAGGTAAGATAGACTCTGAAACTCATGAAACTTACTATATTGCAGAGAAAACTGATTTGGCAACGCTGAAACTCAAACTAGAGCTGGCCAAGATTGAAGAACGAACAGCTGCCATACGGAGGGAAGAACAAGAACGCGAAGCTGCTATGAGGAGAGACGAACGAGAACGCGAAGCTGCTTTGAGGAGAGAAGAACACGAACGCGAGGTCGCATTACTCCGTGAACGTGAACGAGTACAGCTTGAAACCAAACGACGCGAGTTGGAGATGCAACGCGAACATGACAAGCAACAAGCAACTCTGGCTCTAGAGTGTCGTCAACGCGAAATCTCCTTGGAAACTTCACACTTCACTCAACGCCAGCAAGCTACTGCAAATCTTCCCGTCAGTTTTAATATATCACATGCAAGTAAGTTAATGCCATCCTTTGTAGAAGCAGAAGTTGATGTGTTTTTCACCACCTTTGAAACCCTTGCTAATCAACTCAGTTGGCCTGTCGACCAATGGGCCACACTTCTCAGAGTCCATCTTACAGGTAGAGCTGCAGTCACACTCAGTACTTTGGCGTCTGAGAATGACTACTACACTCTGAAACAAGCAGTGTTGGACGCCTACCTCCTCTCTACTGAAAGTTATAGAAGGAAATTCCGTGACCACCTGAAGGCAAGTACCACTACCTTCCTCGAGTTTGCTAACACGAAACGGAGGTATTTCATGAAATGGCTGGAAGCAGCACATGTCTCTACTTTTACAGAACTCGTGAACCTGATGCTTGTTGAAGAATTCTTGAGACGTGTGCCGCCTCCTGTCCGCCTCTACTTAGCAGATAAAGAAGAAACCGACTACCTGAAGTGTGCTAAGTCGGCTGACACTTACAGCCTCATCCACCGGCTGACACCTGAACCATCCTCCAGTAAGAAGTCGTGGTACAGTTACGAGAAGGTGAGCCCCGATCAAGCTGGTTCACAACTGTACTGCAAGTATTGTAGACTCTATGGACATACCATAGACAAGTGTGGTAAGTCTCAATACAAGGGAACCACTGACCAACAACGACCCAAACCAACTCCTCCTAAGTCCGGTAAGCCTGTGATGAATGTTGGTGTTGATGTTAATGATCTTTCTCTTTTCAGTAACCACCTGTATACTGGAACTGTCTCTGCCAACGGTTCAAATCCGGAGGGACGTTTCAAATTGAAGATCTTGAGGGACACAGCGGCTCTACAATCGATCATCTTGAAGTCGGCTGTGCCCAACATAGTCTACACCGGGGAAACGGTCTTCATCACTGACCTCACTGCTACTACTCCATACCCTCTCGCCAGAGTCCACCTGGATTGTCCCTACGTGAACGGGGAAGTCCAAGTCGCCGTCAGGGAAAAGCCTTTTCCCATGCCTGGAGTGCAACTTCTCCTAGGCAACGACTTGGCAGAAGACCTGCAACCAACCAACCTGATCGTCATGGACAAACCCCAGGTGTGTAACTCTGTGCCAAGTAACCCTATTCTTGAGTATGTTCCAGCAGAGGTTCAAGAGAGTGAAGTTTCTCCTCCGGTTCTCGTGACCACCCGTGCACAAGCCGCACGTCCACAGCCAGCTGACTCTACTGCTACCGCTGTCCCTCAAGACCCTCAGAAACTACCCCCGCATCTGACCAAGTTGGAGTTCCGTAAGTTGCAGAGGGAAGATCTTACTTTAACACCATTGTTTTTCCAGGCTGAGACTCAACCCGACAGTATTCCTGGGTTCTTCCTAGAGAACGACTTGCTCTACCGCCGATATAGACCCAGTAAACTGAAGGAGGAGGACGATTGGGCCAACACCGAACAACTTGTGATTCCCACCAGCCTGCGGCCCACTATTCTACACCTGGCCCATGGAGCATTCTCCCACTACGGCTTCAACAAGACTTACCATGGGATTCGCCAAGACTACTACTGGCCAGGTATGGTAAATAACGTCAAACAGTACGTAAAACAGTGTCATACATGTCAGATGGCAGGCAAACCGAACGTCTCCATTCCCAGAGCACCACTGATTCCCATACAGGTGCCTGCGGAACCTTTCCACAGACTCATAATAGACTGTGTCGGTCCTTTACCTCGGACCAGTTCAGGTAACGCCTACATCCTAACCATCCTGTGTCCTACCACCAGATTTCCCATAGCAGTTCCAGTGAAGAACATCACGGCTGCTACGGTTATCAAACATCTATTGAAGATCTTCACTCAATACGGATTTCCCAGGGAGATTCAAAGTGACTGTGGCACCAACTTCACCAGTGATCTCTTCAAAAGAACACTAGAGGAGTTCAACATCAAACAGGTATTGTCCAGCCCCTATCATCCTGCTTCACAGGGTTCTCTTGAACGTAGTCATCAGACCATCAAAGCACTCTTGAAAAAGTTTTGTAGTGAAACCTCAAAGGATTGGGATAAGCAGATTGACCTAATAATGTGTATTTTCAGAAGTCTCCCCAATGAGTCCCTAGGAGTATCTCCTTATGAGATGCTCTACGGCCGTAAGTGCCGTACTCCCCTTAAGGCTTTCAAAGACTCTCTCAGAGATGCCACCTTCAGTGAGCATCAGAATGTGCCCCAGTTTCTTCAAAACCTTCAGCACATTCTAGAGAGAGTCCACCGCTTTGCCCATGATAATCTATTGAAAGCCCAGGTGAGAATGAAGACTCATTACGACCAGACCAGCAAAGTAAGAAAATTCAAGCCGGGAGACTTCGTCCTTGCTTATTTCCCTATCCCAGGTTCACCTTTACAGAACAGATTTTCAGGACCCTACTGCGTCAAAGAGTGCAGGAATAATAATAATTATGTGATAGAGACTCCAGATAGGCGGCGGAAGACCCAGCTGTGCCACGTCAACCTCCTGAAGCAATATAATGGTACTCCTCCCACTGTCTTGATTAATTGTTCTACCTTCACAGAACCCTACATCCACAGTGAGACCATCCCGGCTTCTTCTCCCGAAAGCACTGACAAGGAGTCGGCGCTTTCTAATTCCAAAATCCTTAATGATCTTCCCAAATGCTTTCAGGATAATAATCGTGCTCCTATGCCCTCTTCTAATTCCACTCTCACCTCGTCAGATAAGCCCTTCATCCTCCATGTCGACGCCAATGGTACCGACGTGGGTGGTGTCGTGATGCAGCAACGAGGCGAGAAGAATACACCTGTCAGCGACTACTGCTACAAGGATCTACGGAACAATTGGCAAGGAGCTACTCTTCCTCATCCTGAAGCTTCAGCACTTCACTCCACACCTGAAAAGTGCTCGGTCCACCATCAATACGGACCACACCACCCTACACCTCCTGCAGCACGCCCACTTCTCATCTCAACGTCTTCTACTATGGGCTTGCTACCTGCAGAAATTCAACCTGGAGACACGCTATACCAAGAGTCTGACAACATCTTAGCCCATGATCTCTCCAGAGTTTATGAAGTAGAAGCAACTCCATCCATTACTCCACCACATAACGACGTACTTCTTCCAGAACCGCAGGCTTCGGGGGAGAGTTGTGACGATAATCTCCTTCAAGAGATTGAGCCTGCTCTTCCCTCCAAAATTACGTCTTCACAATTATATAAAAAGACTATGGAAGAAATGTCCAACAACGACAACAACACCAGCACCAGCAAGGCTTGCCAGGGTGAGCAGAAACGTATGCATCCAGCCACCTGTTCGAACTCCAACCACCAAACTACCCGTTGATCGCTACGGCTCCGCTGATTGGTCGCCGGTCTGGCTGCACCTGCACTCGCCCCCAATACTACCTGATGTCTGGGGTCGCCCCAACATCAGTCCTCAGAATGTTCCGTGCTTTCGTAGCCAGCACTCCTCCCAGCTAGACGTTAGCGTGTACTGAGAGAGGTGGTGGCTTTAAGCCAATATTCCAGCACCTCCCACTTACTGTTGTATTGCACTTCTTGTTATTTTGCCTTAACGTAACTTTTCATTGTGTCATTTAAGTATTCTTATTATTTTGATTCATTGATTTTATTATACATATTTGTTTGTGCATTATTTTCATGTTTTGATTTATTTAACGTAATTAAAATTTCATTGTTAAAGTTTACTTGTGTTTTGTGTGTCTTCTCCTTACCTTACCACAGACGAAGTTCCAGTTTTTCTATTTTTTTTTATAACTATGTGACGAGGCCATACCCCTAGCCTTGAACAGCCGAACACCAACGCGTTACCGTCACAATATATATATATATATATATATATATATATATATATATATATATATACATATATATATATATATATTTATATATATTTATATATATATTTATATATATATATATATATATATATATATATATATATATATATATATATATATATATTTATATATATTTATATATATATATACATATATATATATTTATTTTTTATTTTATTTATTTATTTTTTAAAAATATGTTATATTTATAAATATGTATGTATATTTAAATATTGATATATACCTGAGGGTCCAGGAGGCCATCTGTGTCCCCTCAGATGGTCTCCCTTATCACAGTCTATGGGTGTGTGTGAGTGCCCCTGTGAGTGTTCGGGTGAGGGTGTGTGTGTGTGTGTGAGTGTCCGGGTTTGTGTGAGGTTTGGTTCCAGGAAACATCCTTCCCCTTGCCCTCCCCATATCTCCTCCCTTATTCCCACCGTGGGTTCGAATCCCAGGTGATTAGACCTGCCGTAAGTCCATGGATCCAAGGTATCCATCCGTGGGCCCAACGGATTTCACCCCTTCCCCACTTTCCAAGGGCCAGGTCAATTCCAGCTATCCAGGAAACCTGTCGAAACAGAGGCAGCTACAGGAGGGGACACACAAATATTTGTGCCCTGCAGTTACACACCCGTTCCGACAGGCTCGATCGCAATCTATCCAGATGAGAACACGTTCTCTTCCGACTAGACCACGCTGGAGTCGCTGTATGTCCCAAATTTGGGTCCTTTATTTATAGTTAGTATTTTTGGTGTATTAATTGATTTGTTTAAAAAATGTTAATGACTTAGGTAGAGTGATTTAGGGAGTTGGCGGGGAGGTCGGGTTGTGTGTGTAGTGGATTGTACGAGATCGTGGTTTGTTAGTATTTATCTAGTTGTGTTCACCTAGTTGTGCTTGCGAGGGTTGAGCTCTGCTCTTTCGGCCCGCCTCTCAACTGAAAATCAATCAATTATTAATAACTAATAAAAAAAAAATCCAAACACACACAGACACACACACACACCCAGGAAGCAGCCCGCAACAGCTGTCTAACGCTCATTTACATATTTACTGCTAAGTAACAGAGGGCATCAGAATGATAGAAACTCTGCTGATTTCCGTTGGTGCCATCACCGGGGGATCGAATGAGCTAGGATTACGAGTCGGGAGCGACGTCCACTCAGCAATAAAGCCCCCTAGTTTGTGTATTAGTGCAAAAGATAATTTGGGAGAGGTTAAGGGAAAGGAATGACGTTTGGTGGCCTTGAAAGCTCTGGAAGGGAGGGGAGTTGCCAGTTATGAATTAAAATTGTTATTTTTTTAAGATAGGATATATATGCAAAAGACGTTGCGAGATATAGTAAGAAAAGTGTTTCTGACTGAAGTTAGGTACTGTGTGATTGACTTGTATGTTAGGAAAAAGAATATTTATTAGAAACTTCGATAATCTTTAGAAATGTTTCTTCGCAAATAGTTGCAAATTATTGTGTGAAAAGCCTATGGTTACTGTACCTTAAACAAACACTCGTGAGCACAATTAGTCCACGGGATTCAGAGAGAGTGAGAATGAACAGCGAAATAGTAACAAAAAATGTGACAATGAGGGGAAACTATGTCATTCAAACGTTAACCATATAAATTACAGTAACACTAACTGAGCGTCCACATATATATTCCAATCAATTTATGTTAACCATTTTAGGGTTGGTTAGGTTCGGTTATATATCTACATTAGTTTTAACTCAAATGAAAAGAACTTAACTCATACATAATGAAATGAACAGTTTTATCATTTCATAAGAAAAAAATTAGAGAAAATATATTAATTCAGGAAAACTTGGCTTATTAGGCAAATCGGGCCTTGCATAGTAGGCTGAGAAGTGCGTTTCGGCTACTAGGTACGACAAATATATATATATATATATATATATATATATATATATATATATATATATATATATATATATATATATATATATATATGTCGTACCTAGTAGCCAGAACTCACTTCTCAGCCTACTAGGCAAGGCCCAATTTGCCTAATAAGCCAAGTTTTCATGAATTAATGTTTTTTCGTCTACCTAACCTAACCTATCCTAGCTTTTTTTGGCTACCTAACCTAACCTTACCTATATATATAGGTTAGGTTAGGTTAGGTAGGGTTGGTTAGGTTCGGTCATATATCTACGTTAATTTTAACTCCAATAAAAAAAATTGACCTCATACATAGTGAAAAGGGTAGCTTTATCATTTCATAAGAAAAAAATTATAGTAAATATATTAATTCAGGAAAACTTGGCTTATTAGGCAAATCGGGCCTTGAATAGTAGGCTGAGAAGTGAGTTCTGGCTACTAGGTACGACATATATATATATATATATATATATATATATATATATATATATATATATGTCGTACCTAGTAGCCAGAACGCACTTCTCAGCCTACTATGCAAGGCCCAATTTGCCTAATAAGCCAAGTTTTCCTGAATTAATACATTTTCTCTAATTTTTTTCTTATGAAATGATAAAGCTACCCATTTCATTATGTATGAGGCAATTTTTTTTTATTGGAGTTAAAATTAACGTAGATATATGACCAAACCTAACCAACCCTACCTAACCTAACCAAACCTATCTTTATAGGTTAAGTTAGGTTAGGTAGCCGAAAAAGTTAGGTTAGGTTAGGTTAGGTAGGTTAGGTAGTCGAAAACACATTAATTCATGAAAACTTGGCTTATTAGGCAAATAGGGCCTTACATAGTAGGCTGAGAAGTGCGTTCTGGCTACTAGGTACGACATATATATATATATATATATATATATATATATATATATATTTATATATACGAAAGTACTTAAGGAAATTCCTGTTTCATTTTCCTCCATGGTCTGACATATATATATATATATATATATATATATATATATATATATATATATATATATATATATATATATATATATATATATATATATATATATATGTCGTACCTAGTAGCCAGAACTCACTTCTCAGCCTACAATGCAAGGCCCGATTTGCCTAATAAGCCAAGTTTTACTGAATTAATATATTTTCTCTAATTTTGTTCTTATGAAATGATAAAGCTACCCATTTCATTATGTATGACGTCAATTTTTATTATTAGAGTTAAAATTAACGAAGCTATATGACCGAACCTAACCAACCGTACCTAACCTAACCTAACCTAACCTATCTTTATAGGTTAGGTTAGGTTAGGTAACCGAAAAAGTTAGGTTAGGTTTGGTTAGGTAGGTTAGGTAGTCGAAAAACAATTAATTCATGAAAACTTGGCTTATTAGGCAAATCGGGCCTTGCATAGTAGGCTGAGAAGTGCGTTCTGGCTACTAGGTACGACATATATATATATATATATATATATATATATATATATATATATATATATATATATATATATATATATATATATATATATATGTCGTACCTAGTAGCCAGAACGCACTTCTCAGCTTACTATGCATGGCCCGATTTGCCTAATAAGCCAAGTTTTCCTGAATTAATATAGTTTCTCTAATTGTTTTCTTATGAAATGATAAAGCTACTCATTTCATTATGTATGAGGTCAATTTTTTTTTATTGGAGTTAAAATTAACGTAGATATATGACCGAACCTAACCAACCCTACCTAACCTAACCTAACCTATCTTTATAGGTTAGGTTAGGTTAGGTAGCCAAAAAAGTTAGGTTAGGTTAGGTTAGGTAGGTTAGGTAGTCGAAAACACATTAATTCATGAAAACTTGGCTTATTAGGCAAATCAGGCCTTGCATATTAGGCTGAGAAGTGCGTTCTGGCTACTAGGTACGACATATATATATATATATATATATATATATATATATATATATATATATATATATATATATATATATATATATATATATATATATATATATATATATATATATATATATATATATATGACAATGTCAGACCACGGAGGAAAATGAAACAGGAATTTCCTTAAGTACTTTCGTATATTAAATACATCTTCAGAAGGAAGATTCCTTCTGAAGATGTATTTAATATACGAAAGTACTTAAGGAAATTCCTATTTCATTTTCCTCCGTGGTCTGACATTGTCACATTCCTAATCACGTGTTTATTTTCGTGATATACATATATATATATATATATATATATATATATATATATATATATATATATATATATATATACATATATATATATATATTTATATATATTTATATATATATTTATATATATATATATATATATATATATATATATATATATATATATATATATATATATTTATATATATTTATATATATATATACATATATATATATTTATTTTTTATTTTATTTATTTATTTTTTAAAAATATGTTATATTTATAAATATGTATGTATATTTAAATATTGATATATACCTGAGGGTCCAGGAGGCCATCTGTGTCCCCTCAGATGGTCTCCCTTATCACAGTCTATGGGTGTGTGTGAGTGCCCCTGTGAGTGTTCGGGTGAGGGTGTGTGTGTGTGTGTGAGTGTCCGGGTTTGTGTGAGGTTTGGTTCCAGGAAACATCCTTCCCCTTGCCCTCCCCATATCTCCTCCCTTATTCCCACCGTGGGTTCGAATCCCAGGTGATTAGACCTGCCGTAAGTCCATGGATCCAAGGTATCCATCCGTGGGCCCAACGGATTTCACCCCTTCCCCACTTTCCAAGGGCCAGGTCAATTCCAGCTATCCAGGAAACCTGTCGAAACAGAGGCAGCTACAGGAGGGGACACACAAATATTTGTGCCCTGCAGTTACACACCCGTTCCGACAGGCTCGATCGCAATCTATCCAGATGAGAACACGTTCTCTTCCGACTAGACCACGCTGGAGTCGCTGTATGTCCCAAATTTGGGTCCTTTATTTATAGTTAGTATTTTTGGTGTATTAATTGATTTGTTTAAAAAATGTTAATGACTTAGGTAGAGTGATTTAGGGAGTTGGCGGGGAGGTCGGGTTGTGTGTGTAGTGGATTGTACGAGATCGTGGTTTGTTAGTATTTATCTAGTTGTGTTCACCTAGTTGTGCTTGCGAGGGTTGAGCTCTGCTCTTTCGGCCCGCCTCTCAACTGAAAATCAATCAATTATTAATAACTAATAAAAAAAAAATCCAAACACACACAGACACACACACACACCCAGGAAGCAGCCCGCAACAGCTGTCTAACGCTCATTTACATATTTACTGCTAAGTAACAGAGGGCATCAGAATGATAGAAACTCTGCTGATTTCCGTTGGTGCCATCACCGGGGGATCGAATGAGCTAGGATTACGAGTCGGGAGCGACGTCCACTCAGCAATAAAGCCCCCTAGTTTGTGTATTAGTGCAAAAGATAATTTGGGAGAGGTTAAGGGAAAGGAATGACGTTTGGTGGCCTTGAAAGCTCTGGAAGGGAGGGGAGTTGCCAGTTATGAATTAAAATTGTTATTTTTTTAAGATAGGATATATATGCAAAAGACGTTGCGAGATATAGTAAGAAAAGTGTTTCTGACTGAAGTTAGGTACTGTGTGATTGACTTGTATGTTAGGAAAAAGAATATTTATTAGAAACTTCGATAATCTTTAGAAATGTTTCTTCGCAAATAGTTGCAAATTATTGTGTGAAAAGCCTATGGTTACTGTACCTTAAACAAACACTCGTGAGCACAATTAGTCCACGGGATTCAGAGAGAGTGAGAATGAACAGCGAAATAGTAACAAAAAATGTGACAATGAGGGGAAACTATGTCATTCAAACGTTAACCATATAAATTACAGTAACACTAACTGAGCGTCCACATATATATTCCAATCAATTTATGTTAACCATTTTAGGGTTGGTTAGGTTCGGTTATATATCTACATTAGTTTTAACTCAAATGAAAAGAACTTAACTCATACATAATGAAATGAACAGTTTTATCATTTCATAAGAAAAAAATTAGAGAAAATATATTAATTCAGGAAAACTTGGCTTATTAGGCAAATCGGGCCTTGCATAGTAGGCTGAGAAGTGCGTTTCGGCTACTAGGTACGACAAATATATATATATATATATATATATATATATATATATATATATATATATATATATATATATATATATATATATATATATATATATGTCGTACCTAGTAGCCAGAACTCACTTCTCAGCCTACTAGGCAAGGCCCAATTTGCCTAATAAGCCAAGTTTTCATGAATTAATGTTTTTTCGTCTACCTAACCTAACCTATCCTAGCTTTTTTTGGCTACCTAACCTAACCTTACCTATATATATATAGGTTAGGTTAGGTTAGGTAGGGTTGGTTAGGTTCGGTCATATATCTACGTTAATTTTAACTCCAATAAAAAAAATTGACCTCATACATAGTGAAAAGGGTAGCTTTATCATTTCATAAGAAAAAAATTATAGTAAATATATTAATTCAGGAAAACTTGGCTTATTAGGCAAATCGGGCCTTGAATAGTAGGCTGAGAAGTGAGTTCTGGCTACTAGGTACGACATATATATATATATATATATATATATATATATATATATATATATATATATATATATATATATATATATATATATATATATATATATTTATATATACGAAAGTACTTAAGGAAATTCCTGTTTCATTTTCCTCCATGGTCTGACATATATATATATATATATATATATATATATATATATATATATATGTCGTACCTAGTAGCCAGAACTCACTTCTCAGCCTACAATGCAAGGCCCGATTTGCCTAATAAGCCAAGTTTTACTGAATTAATATATTTTCTCTAATTTTGTTCTTATGAAATGATAAAGCTACCCATTTCATTATGTATGACGTCAATTTTTATTATTAGAGTTAAAATTAACGAAGCTATATGACCGAACCTAACCAACCGTACCTAACCTAACCTAACCTATCTTTATAGGTTAGGTTAGGTTAGGTAACCGAAAAAGTTAGGTTAGGTTTGGTTAGGTAGGTTAGGTAGTCGAAAAACAATTAATTCATGAAAACTTGGCTTATTAGGCAAATCGGGCCTTGCATAGTAGGCTGAGAAGTGCGTTCTGGCTACTAGGTACGACATATATATATATATATATATATATATATATATATATATATATATATATATATATATATATATATATATGTCGTACCTAGTAGCCAGAACGCACTTCTCAGCTTACTATGCATGGCCCGATTTGCCTAATAAGCCAAGTTTTCCTGAATTAATATAGTTTCTCTAATTGTTTTCTTATGAAATGATAAAGCTACTCATTTCATTATGTATGAGGTCAATTTTTTTTTATTGGAGTTAAAATTAACGTAGATATATGACCGAACCTAACCAACCCTACCTAACCTAACCTAACCTATCTTTATAGGTTAGGTTAGGTTAGGTAGCCAAAAAAGTTAGGTTAGGTTAGGTTAGGTAGGTTAGGTAGTCGAAAACACATTAATTCATGAAAACTTGGCTTATTAGGCAAATCAGGCCTTGCATATTAGGCTGAGAAGTGCGTTCTGGCTACTAGGTACGACATATATATATATATATATATATATATATATATATGTCGTACCTAGTAGCCAGAACTCACTTCTCAGCCTACTATTCAAGGCCCGATTTGCCTAATAAGCCAAGTTTTCCTGAATTAATATATTTACTATAATTTTTTTCTTATGAAGTGATAAAGCACCCCTTTTCTCTATGTATGAGGTCAATTTTTTTTTATTGGAGTTAAAATTAACGTAGATATATGACCGAACCTAACCAACCCTACCTAACCTAACCTAACCTATATTTATATGTAAGGTTAGGTTAGGTAGCCAAAAAAAGCTAGGTTAGGTTAGGTTAGGTAGGTTAGGTAGACGAAAAAACATTAATTCATGAAAACTTGGCTTATTAGGCAAATCGGGCTTTGCATAGTTGGCTGAGAAGTGCGTTCTGGCTACTAGGTACGACATATATATATATATATATATATATATATATATATATATATATATATATATATATATATATATATATATATATGACAATGTCAGACCACGGAGGAAAATGAAACAGGAATTTCCTTAAGTACTTTCGTATATTAAATACATCTTCAGAAGGAAGATTCCTTCTGAAGATGTATTTAATATACGAAAGTACTTAAGGAAATTCCTATTTCATTTTCCTCCGTGGTCTGACATTGTCACATTCCTAATCACGTGTTTATTTTCGTGATATACATATATATATATATATATATATATATATATATATATATATATATATATATATATATACATATATATATATATATTTATATATATTTATATATATATTTATATATATATATATATATATATATATATATATATATATATATATATATATATATTTATATATATTTATATATATATATACATATATATATATTTATTTTTTATTTTATTTATTTATTTTTTAAAAATATGTTATATTTATAAATATGTATGTATATTTAAATATTGATATATACCTGAGGGTCCAGGAGGCCATCTGTGTCCCCTCAGATGGTCTCCCTTATCACAGTCTATGGGTGTGTGTGAGTGCCCCTGTGAGTGTTCGGGTGAGGGTGTGTGTGTGTGTGTGAGTGTCCGGGTTTGTGTGAGGTTTGGTTCCAGGAAACATCCTTCCCCTTGCCCTCCCCATATCTCCTCCCTTATTCCCACCGTGGGTTCGAATCCCAGGTGATTAGACCTGCCGTAAGTCCATGGATCCAAGGTATCCATCCGTGGGCCCAACGGATTTCACCCCTTCCCCACTTTCCAAGGGCCAGGTCAATTCCAGCTATCCAGGAAACCTGTCGAAACAGAGGCAGCTACAGGAGGGGACACACAAATATTTGTGCCCTGCAGTTACACACCCGTTCCGACAGGCTCGATCGCAATCTATCCAGATGAGAACACGTTCTCTTCCGACTAGACCACGCTGGAGTCGCTGTATGTCCCAAATTTGGGTCCTTTATTTATAGTTAGTATTTTTGGTGTATTAATTGATTTGTTTAAAAAATGTTAATGACTTAGGTAGAGTGATTTAGGGAGTTGGCGGGGAGGTCGGGTTGTGTGTGTAGTGGATTGTACGAGATCGTGGTTTGTTAGTATTTATCTAGTTGTGTTCACCTAGTTGTGCTTGCGAGGGTTGAGCTCTGCTCTTTCGGCCCGCCTCTCAACTGAAAATCAATCAATTATTAATAACTAATAAAAAAAAAATCCAAACACACACAGACACACACACACACCCAGGAAGCAGCCCGCAACAGCTGTCTAACGCTCATTTACATATTTACTGCTAAGTAACAGAGGGCATCAGAATGATAGAAACTCTGCTGATTTCCGTTGGTGCCATCACCGGGGGATCGAATGAGCTAGGATTACGAGTCGGGAGCGACGTCCACTCAGCAATAAAGCCCCCTAGTTTGTGTATTAGTGCAAAAGATAATTTGGGAGAGGTTAAGGGAAAGGAATGACGTTTGGTGGCCTTGAAAGCTCTGGAAGGGAGGGGAGTTGCCAGTTATGAATTAAAATTGTTATTTTTTTAAGATAGGATATATATGCAAAAGACGTTGCGAGATATAGTAAGAAAAGTGTTTCTGACTGAAGTTAGGTACTGTGTGATTGACTTGTATGTTAGGAAAAAGAATATTTATTAGAAACTTCGATAATCTTTAGAAATGTTTCTTCGCAAATAGTTGCAAATTATTGTGTGAAAAGCCTATGGTTACTGTACCTTAAACAAACACTCGTGAGCACAATTAGTCCACGGGATTCAGAGAGAGTGAGAATGAACAGCGAAATAGTAACAAAAAATGTGACAATGAGGGGAAACTATGTCATTCAAACGTTAACCATATAAATTACAGTAACACTAACTGAGCGTCCACATATATATTCCAATCAATTTATGTTAACCATTTTAGGGTTGGTTAGGTTCGGTTATATATCTACATTAGTTTTAACTCAAATGAAAAGAACTTAACTCATACATAATGAAATGAACAGTTTTATCATTTCATAAGAAAAAAATTAGAGAAAATATATTAATTCAGGAAAACTTGGCTTATTAGGCAAATCGGGCCTTGCATAGTAGGCTGAGAAGTGCGTTTCGGCTACTAGGTACGACAAATATATATATATATATATATATATATATATATATATATATATATATATATATATATATATATATATATATATATATATATATATATATATATATATATATATATATGTCGTACCTAGTAGCCAGAACTCACTTCTCAGCCTACTAGGCAAGGCCCAATTTGCCTAATAAGCCAAGTTTTCATGAATTAATGTTTTTTCGTCTACCTAACCTAACCTATCCTAGCTTTTTTTGGCTACCTAACCTAACCTTACCTATATATATAGGTTAGGTTAGGTTAGGTAGGGTTGGTTAGGTTCGGTCATATATCTACGTTAATTTTAACTCCAATAAAAAAAATTGACCTCATACATAGTGAAAAGGGTAGCTTTATCATTTCATAAGAAAAAAATTATAGTAAATATATTAATTCAGGAAAACTTGGCTTATTAGGCAAATCGGGCCTTGAATAGTAGGCTGAGAAGTGAGTTCTGGCTACTAGGTACGACATATATATATATATATATATATATATATATATATATATATATATATATATATATATATATTTATATATACGAAAGTACTTAAGGAAATTCCTGTTTCATTTTCCTCCATGGTCTGACATATATATATATATATATATATATATATATATATATATATATATGTCGTACCTAGTAGCCAGAACTCACTTCTCAGCCTACAATGCAAGGCCCGATTTGCCTAATAAGCCAAGTTTTACTGAATTAATATATTTTCTCTAATTTTGTTCTTATGAAATGATAAAGCTACCCATTTCATTATGTATGACGTCAATTTTTATTATTAGAGTTAAAATTAACGAAGCTATATGACCGAACCTAACCAACCGTACCTAACCTAACCTAACCTATCTTTATAGGTTAGGTTAGGTTAGGTAACCGAAAAAGTTAGGTTAGGTTTGGTTAGGTAGGTTAGGTAGTCGAAAAACAATTAATTCATGAAAACTTGGCTTATTAGGCAAATCGGGCCTTGCATAGTAGGCTGAGAAGTGCGTTCTGGCTACTAGGTACGACATATATATATATATATATATATATATATATATATATATATATATATATATATATATATATATATATATATATATATATATATGTCGTACCTAGTAGCCAGAACGCACTTCTCAGCTTACTATGCATGGCCCGATTTGCCTAATAAGCCAAGTTTTCCTGAATTAATATAGTTTCTCTAATTGTTTTCTTATGAAATGATAAAGCTACTCATTTCATTATGTATGAGGTCAATTTTTTTTTATTGGAGTTAAAATTAACGTAGATATATGACCGAACCTAACCAACCCTACCTAACCTAACCTAACCTATCTTTATAGGTTAGGTTAGGTTAGGTAGCCAAAAAAGTTAGGTTAGGTTAGGTTAGGTAGGTTAGGTAGTCGAAAACACATTAATTCATGAAAACTTGGCTTATTAGGCAAATCAGGCCTTGCATATTAGGCTGAGAAGTGCGTTCTGGCTACTAGGTACGACATATATATATATATATATATATATATATATATATATATATATATATATATATATATATATATATATATATATATATGACAATGTCAGACCACGGAGGAAAATGAAACAGGAATTTCCTTAAGTACTTTCGTATATTAAATACATCTTCAGAAGGAAGATTCCTTCTGAAGATGTATTTAATATACGAAAGTACTTAAGGAAATTCCTATTTCATTTTCCTCCGTGGTCTGACATTGTCACATTCCTAATCACGTGTTTATTTTCGTGATATACATATATATATATATATATATATATATATATATATATATATATATATATATATATATATATATATATACATATATATATATATATTTATATATATTTATATATATATTTATATATATATATATATATATATATATATATATATATATATATATATATATATTTATATATATTTATATATATATATACATATATATATATTTATTTTTTATTTTATTTATTTATTTTTTAAAAATATGTTATATTTATAAATATGTATGTATATTTAAATATTGATATATACCTGAGGGTCCAGGAGGCCATCTGTGTCCCCTCAGATGGTCTCCCTTATCACAGTCTATGGGTGTGTGTGAGTGCCCCTGTGAGTGTTCGGGTGAGGGTGTGTGTGTGTGTGTGAGTGTCCGGGTTTGTGTGAGGTTTGGTTCCAGGAAACATCCTTCCCCTTGCCCTCCCCATATCTCCTCCCTTATTCCCACCGTGGGTTCGAATCCCAGGTGATTAGACCTGCCGTAAGTCCATGGATCCAAGGTATCCATCCGTGGGCCCAACGGATTTCACCCCTTCCCCACTTTCCAAGGGCCAGGTCAATTCCAGCTATCCAGGAAACCTGTCGAAACAGAGGCAGCTACAGGAGGGGACACACAAATATTTGTGCCCTGCAGTTACACACCCGTTCCGACAGGCTCGATCGCAATCTATCCAGATGAGAACACGTTCTCTTCCGACTAGACCACGCTGGAGTCGCTGTATGTCCCAAATTTGGGTCCTTTATTTATAGTTAGTATTTTTGGTGTATTAATTGATTTGTTTAAAAAATGTTAATGACTTAGGTAGAGTGATTTAGGGAGTTGGCGGGGAGGTCGGGTTGTGTGTGTAGTGGATTGTACGAGATCGTGGTTTGTTAGTATTTATCTAGTTGTGTTCACCTAGTTGTGCTTGCGAGGGTTGAGCTCTGCTCTTTCGGCCCGCCTCTCAACTGAAAATCAATCAATTATTAATAACTAATAAAAAAAAAATCCAAACACACACAGACACACACACACACCCAGGAAGCAGCCCGCAACAGCTGTCTAACGCTCATTTACATATTTACTGCTAAGTAACAGAGGGCATCAGAATGATAGAAACTCTGCTGATTTCCGTTGGTGCCATCACCGGGGGATCGAATGAGCTAGGATTACGAGTCGGGAGCGACGTCCACTCAGCAATAAAGCCCCCTAGTTTGTGTATTAGTGCAAAAGATAATTTGGGAGAGGTTAAGGGAAAGGAATGACGTTTGGTGGCCTTGAAAGCTCTGGAAGGGAGGGGAGTTGCCAGTTATGAATTAAAATTGTTATTTTTTTAAGATAGGATATATATGCAAAAGACGTTGCGAGATATAGTAAGAAAAGTGTTTCTGACTGAAGTTAGGTACTGTGTGATTGACTTGTATGTTAGGAAAAAGAATATTTATTAGAAACTTCGATAATCTTTAGAAATGTTTCTTCGCAAATAGTTGCAAATTATTGTGTGAAAAGCCTATGGTTACTGTACCTTAAACAAACACTCGTGAGCACAATTAGTCCACGGGATTCAGAGAGAGTGAGAATGAACAGCGAAATAGTAACAAAAAATGTGACAATGAGGGGAAACTATGTCATTCAAACGTTAACCATATAAATTACAGTAACACTAACTGAGCGTCCACATATATATTCCAATCAATTTATGTTAACCATTTTAGGGTTGGTTAGGTTCGGTTATATATCTACATTAGTTTTAACTCAAATGAAAAGAACTTAACTCATACATAATGAAATGAACAGTTTTATCATTTCATAAGAAAAAAATTAGAGAAAATATATTAATTCAGGAAAACTTGGCTTATTAGGCAAATCGGGCCTTGCATAGTAGGCTGAGAAGTGCGTTTCGGCTACTAGGTACGACAAATATATATATATATATATATATATATATATATATATATATATATATATATATATATATATATATATATATATATATATATATGTCGTACCTAGTAGCCAGAACTCACTTCTCAGCCTACTAGGCAAGGCCCAATTTGCCTAATAAGCCAAGTTTTCATGAATTAATGTTTTTTCTTCTACCTAACCTAACCTATCCTAGCTTTTTTTGGCTACCTAACCTAACCTTACCTATATATATAGGTTAGGTTAGGTTAGGTAGGGTTGGTTAGGTTCGGTCATATATCTACGTTAATTTTAACTCCAATAAAAAAAATTGACCTCATACATAGTGAAAAGGGTAGCTTTATCATTTCATAAGAAAAAAATTATAGTAAATATATTAATTCAGGAAAACTTGGCTTATTAGGCAAATCGGGCCTTGAATAGTAGGCTGAGAAGTGAGTTCTGGCTACTAGGTACGACATATATATATATATATATATATATATATATATATATATATATATATATATATATATATATATATATATATATATATAAAGCTATATATATATATATATATTTATATATACGAAAGTACTTAAGGAAATTCCTGTTTCATTTTCCTCCATGGTCTGACATATATATATATATATATATATATATATATATATATATATATATATATATATATATATATATATATATATATATATATGTCGTACCTAGTAGCCAGAACTCACTTCTCAGCCTACAATGCAAGGCCCGATTTGCCTAATAAGCCAAGTTTTACTGAATTAATATATTTTCTCTAATTTTGTTCTTATGAAATGATAAAGCTACCCATTTCATTATGTATGACGTCAATTTTTATTATTAGAGTTAAAATTAACGAAGCTATATGACCGAACCTAACCAACCGTACCTAACCTAACCTAACCTATCTTTATAGGTTAGGTTAGGTTAGGTAACCGAAAAAGTTAGGTTAGGTTTGGTTAGGTAGGTTAGGTAGTCGAAAAACAATTAATTCATGAAAACTTGGCTTATTAGGCAAATCGGGCCTTGCATAGTAGGCTGAGAAGTGCGTTCTGGCTACTAGGTACGACATATATATATATATATATATATATATATATATATATATATATATATATATATATATATATATATATATATATATATGTCGTACCTAGTAGCCAGAACGCACTTCTCAGCTTACTATGCATGGCCCGATTTGCCTAATAAGCCAAGTTTTCCTGAATTAATATAGTTTCTCTAATTGTTTTCTTATGAAATGATAAAGCTACTCATTTCATTATGTATGAGGTCAATTTTTTTTTATTGGAGTTAAAATTAACGTAGATATATGACCGAACCTAACCAACCCTACCTAACCTAACCTAACCTATCTTTATAGGTTAGGTTAGGTTAGGTAGCCAAAAAAGTTAGGTTAGGTTAGGTTAGGTAGGTTAGGTAGTCGAAAACACATTAATTCATGAAAACTTGGCTTATTAGGCAAATCAGGCCTTGCATATTAGGCTGAGAAGTGCGTTCTGGCTACTAGGTACGACATATATATATATATATATATATATATATATATATATATATATATATATATATATATATATATATATATATATATATATATATATATATATATATATATATATATATATATATATGACAATGTCAGACCACGGAGGAAAATGAAACAGGAATTTCCTTAAGTACTTTCGTATATTAAATACATCTTCAGAAGGAAGATTCCTTCTGAAGATGTATTTAATATACGAAAGTACTTAAGGAAATTCCTATTTCATTTTCCTCCGTGGTATGACATTGTCACATTCCTAATCACGTGTTTATTTTCGTGATATACATATATATATATATATATATATATATATATATATATATATATATATATATATATATATATATATATATATATATATATATATATATATATATATATATATATATATATATATATATATATATTTATATATATTTATATATATATTTATATATATATATATATATATATTTATATATATTTATATATATATATACATATATATATATTTATTTTTTATTTTATTTATTTATTTTTTAAAAATATGTTATATTTATAAATATGTATGTATATTTAAATATTGATATATACCTGAGGGTCCAGGAGGCCATCTGTGTCCCCTCAGATGGTCTCCCTTATCACAGTCTATGGGTGTGTGTGAGTGCCCCTGTGAGTGTTCGGGTGATGGTGTGTGTGTGTGTGTGAGTGTCCGGGTTTGTGTGAGGTTTGGTTCCAGGAAACATCCTTCCCCTTGCCCTCCCCATATCTCCTCCCTTATTCCCACCGTGGGTTCGAATCCCAGGTGATTAGACCTGCCGTAAGTCCATGGATCCAAGGTATCCATCCGTGGGCCCAACGGATTTCACCCCTTCCCCACTTTCCAAGGGCCAGGTCAATTCCAGCTATCCAGGAAACCTGTCGAAACAGAGGCAGCTACAGGAGGGGACACACAAATATTTGTGCCCTGCAGTTACACACCCGTTCCGACAGGCTCGATCGCAATCTATCCAGATGAGAACACGTTCTCTTCCGACTAGACCACGCTGGAGTCGCTGTATGTCCCAAATTTGGGTCCTTTATTTATAGTTAGTATTTTTGGTGTATTAATTGATTTGTTTAAAAAATGTTAATGACTTAGGTAGAGTGATTTAGGGAGTTGGCGGGGAGGTCGGGTTGTGTGTGTAGTGGATTGTACGAGATCGTGGTTTGTTAGTATTTATCTAGTTGTGTTCACCTAGTTGTGCTTGCGAGGGTTGAGCTCTGCTCTTTCGGCCCGCCTCTCAACTGAAAATCAATCAATTATTAATAACTAATAAAAAAAAAATCCAAACACACACAGACACACACACACACCCAGGAAGCAGCCCGCAACAGCTGTCTAACGCTCATTTACATATTTACTGCTAAGTAACAGAGGGCATCAGAATGATAGAAACTCTGCTGATTTCCGTTGGTGCCATCACCGGGGGATCGAATGAGCTAGGATTACGAGTCGGGAGCGACGTCCACTCAGCAATAAAGCCCCCTAGTTTGTGTATTAGTGCAAAAGATAATTTGGGAGAGGTTAAGGGAAAGGAATGACGTTTGGTGGCCTTGAAAGCTCTGGAAGGGAGGGGAGTTGCCAGTTATGAATTAAAATTGTTATTTTTTTAAGATAGGATATATATGCAAAAGACGTTGCGAGATATAGTAAGAAAAGTGTTTCTGACTGAAGTTAGGTACTGTGTGATTGACTTGTATGTTAGGAAAAAGAATATTTATTAGAAACTTCGATAATCTTTAGAAATGTTTCTTCGCAAATAGTTGCAAATTATTGTGTGAAAAGCCTATGGTTACTGTACCTTAAACAAACACTCGTGAGCACAATTAGTCCACGGGATTCAGAGAGAGTGAGAATGAACAGCGAAATAGTAACAAAAAATGTGACAATGAGGGGAAACTATGTCATTCAAACGTTAACCATATAAATTACAGTAACACTAACTGAGCGTCCACATATATATTCCAATCAATTTATGTTAACCATTTTAGGGTTGGTTAGGTTCGGTTATATATCTACATTAGTTTTAACTCAAATGAAAAGAACTTAACTCATACATAATGAAATGAACAGTTTTATCATTTCATAAGAAAAAAATTAGAGAAAATATATTAATTCAGGAAAACTTGGCTTATTAGGCAAATCGGGCCTTGCATAGTAGGCTGAGAAGTGCGTTTCGGCTACTAGG
The DNA here is from genome assembly GCF_040958095.1 of Procambarus clarkii. NCBI lineage: Eukaryota > Metazoa > Arthropoda > Malacostraca > Decapoda > Cambaridae > Procambarus > Procambarus clarkii. The sequence continues at coordinate 89,330 of NW_027189245.1, forward strand.
TACGACAAATATATATATATATATATATATATATATATATATATATATATAAATATATATATATATATATATATATATATATATAAGGCAAGGCCCAATTTGCCTAATAAGCCAAGTTTTCATGAATTAATGTTTTTTCGTCTACCTAACCTAACCTATCCTAGCTTTTTTTGGCTACCTAACCTAACCTTACCTATATATATAGGTTAGGTTAGGTTAGGTAGGGTTGGTTAGGTTCGGTCATATATCTACGTTAATTTTAACTCCAATAAAAAAAATTGACCTCATACATAGTGAAAAGGGTAGCTTTATCATTTCATAAGAAAAAAATTATAGTAAATATATTAATTCAGGAAAACTTGGCTTATTAGGCAAATCGGGCCTTGAATAGTAGGCTGAGAAGTGAGTTCTGGCTACTAGGTACGACATATATATATATATATATATATATATATATATATATATATATATATATATATATACGAAAGTACTTAAGGAAATTCCTGTTTCATTTTCCTCCATGGTCTGACATTGCCATATATATATATATATATATATATATATATATATATATATATATATATATATATATATATATATATATATATATGTCGTACCTAGTAGCCAGAACGCACTTCTCAGCTTACTATGCATGGCCCGATTTGCCTAATAAGCCAAGTTTTTTTGAATTAATATAGTTTCTCTAATTGTTTTCTTATGAAATGATAAAGCTACTCATTTCATTATGTATGAGGTCAATTTTTTTTTATTGGAGTTAAAATTAACGTAGATATATGACCGAACCTAACCAACCCTACCTAACCTAACCTAACCTATCTTTATAGGTTAGGTTAGGTTAGGTAGCCAAAAAAGTTAGGTTAGGTTAGGTTAGGTAGGTTAGGTAGTCGAAAACACATTAATTTATGAAAACTTGGCTTATTAGGCAAATCAGGCCTTGCATATTAGGCTGAGAAGTGCGTTCTGGCTACTAGGTACGACATATATATATATATATATATATATATATATATATATATATATATATATATATATATATATATATATATATATATATATATATATATATATATATATATATGACAATGTCAGACCACGGAGGAAAATGAAACAGGAATTTCCTTAAGTACTTTCGTATATTAAATACATCTTCAGAAGGAAGATTCCTTCTGAAGATGTATTTAATATACGAAAGTACTTAAGGAAATTCCTATTTCATTTTCCTCCGTGGTCTGACATTGTCACATTCCTAATCACGTGTTTATTTTCGTGATATACATATATATATATATATATATATATATATATATATATATATATATATATATATATATATATATATATATATATATATATATATATATATATATTTATATATATTTATATATATATTTATATATATATATATATATATATATATATTTATATATATTTATATATATATATACATATATATATATTTACTTTTTATTTTATTTATTTATTTTTTAAAAATATGTTATATTTATAAATATGTATGTATATTTAAATATTGATATATACCTGAGGGTCCAGGAGGCCATCTGTGTCCCCTCAGATGGTCTCCCTTATCACAGTCTATGGGTGTGTGTGAGTGCCCCTGTGAGTGTTCGGGTGAGGGTGTGTGTGTGTGTGTGAGTGTCCGGGTTTGTGTGAGGTTTGGTTCCAGGAAACATCCTTCCCCTTGCCCTCCCCATATCTCCTCCCTTATTCCCACCGTGGGTTCGAATCCCAGGTGATTAGACCTGCCGTAAGTCCATGGATCCAAGGTATCCATCCGTGGGCCCAACGGATTTCACCCCTTCCCCACTTTCCAAGGGCCAGGTCAATTCCAGCTATCCAGGAAACCTGTCGAAACAGAGGCAGCTACAGGAGGGGACACACAAATATTTGTGCCCTGCAGTTACACACCCGTTCCGACAGGCTCGATCGCAATCTATCCAGATGAGAACACGTTCTCTTCCGACTAGACCACGCTGGAGTCGCTGTATGTCCCAAATTTGGGTCCTTTATTTATAGTTAGTATTTTTGGTGTATTAATTGATTTGTTTAAAAAATGTTAATGACTTAGGTAGAGTGATTTAGGGAGTTGGCGGGGAGGTCGGGTTGTGTGTGTAGTGGATTGTACGAGATCGTGGTTTGTTAGTATTTATCTAGTTGTGTTCACCTAGTTGTGCTTGCGAGGGTTGAGCTCTGCTCTTTCGGCCCGCCTCTCAACTGAAAATCAATCAATTATTAATAACTAATAAAAAAAAAATCCAAACACACACAGACACACACACACACCCAGGAAGCAGCCCGCAACAGCTGTCTAACGCTCATTTACATATTTACTGCTAAGTAACAGAGGGCATCAGAATGATAGAAACTCTGCTGATTTCCGTTGGTGCCATCACCGGGGGATCGAATGAGCTAGGATTACGAGTCGGGAGCGACGTCCACTCAGCAATAAAGCCCCCTAGTTTGTGTATTAGTGCAAAAGATAATTTGGGAGAGGTTAAGGGAAAGGAATGACGTTTGGTGGCCTTGAAAGCTCTGGAAGGGAGGGGAGTTGCCAGTTATGAATTAAAATTGTTATTTTTTTAAGATAGGATATATATGCAAAAGACGTTGCGAGATATAGTAAGAAAAGTGTTTCTGACTGAAGTTAGGTACTGTGTGATTGACTTGTATGTTAGGAAAAAGAATATTTATTAGAAACTTCGATAATCTTTAGAAATGTTTCTTCGCAAATAGTTGCAAATTATTGTGTGAAAAGCCTATGGTTACTGTACCTTAAACAAACACTCGTGAGCACAATTAGTCCACGGGATTCAGAGAGAGTGAGAATGAACAGCGAAATAGTAACAAAAAATGTGACAATGAGGGGAAACTATGTCATTCAAACGTTAACCATATAAATTACAGTAACACTAACTGAGCGTCCACATATATATTCCAATCAATTTATGTTAACCATTTTAGGGTTGGTTAGGTTCGGTTATATATCTACATTAGTTTTAACTCAAATGAAAAGAACTTAACTCATACATAATGAAATGAACAGTTTTATCATTTCATAAGAAAAAAATTAGAGAAAATATATTAATTCAGGAAAACTTGGCTTATTAGGCAAATCGGGCCTTGCATAGTAGGCTGAGAAGTGCGTTTCGGCTACTAGGTACGACAAATATATATATATATATATATATATATATATATATATATATATATATATATATATATATATATATAAGGCAAGGCCCAATTTGCCTAATAAGCCAAGTTTTCATGAATTAATGTTTTTTCGTCTACCTAACCTAACCTATCCTAGCTTTTTTTGGCTACCTAACCTAACCTTACCTATATATATAGGTTAGGTTAGGTTAGGTAGGGTTGGTTAGGTTCGGTCATATATCTACGTTAATTTTAACTCCAATAAAAAAAATTGACCTCATACATAGTGAAAAGGGTAGCTTTATCATTTCATAAGAAAAAAATTATAGTAAATATATTAATTCAGGAAAACTTGGCTTATTAGGCAAATCGGGCCTTGAATAGTAGGCTGAGAAGTGAGTTCTGGCTACTAGGTACGACATATATATATATATATATATATATATATATATATATATATATATATATATATATATATACGAAAGTACTTAAGGAAATTCCTGTTTCATTTTCCTCCATGGTCTGACATTGCCATATATATATATATATATATATATATATATATATATATATATATATATATATATATATATATATATATATATATATATATATATATATATATATATGTCGTACCTAGTAGCCAGAACGCACTTCTCAGCTTACTATGCATGGCCCGATTTGCCTAATAAGCCAAGTTTTCCTGAATTAATATAGTTTCTCTAATTGTTTTCTTATGAAATGATAAAGCTACTCATTTCATTATGTATGAGGTCAATTTTTTTTTATTGGAGTTAAAATTAACGTAGATATATGACCGAACCTAACCAACCCTACCTAACCTAACCTAACCTATCTTTATAGGTTAGGTTAGGTTAGGTAGCCAAAAAAGTTAGGTTAGGTTAGGTTAGGTAGGTTAGGTAGTCGAAAACACATTAATTTATGAAAACTTGGCTTATTAGGCAAATCAGGCCTTGCATATTAGGCTGAGAAGTGCGTTCTGGCTACTAGGTACGACATATATATATATATATATATATATATATATATATATATATATATATATATATATATATATATATATATATATATATATATATGACAATGTCAGACCACGGAGGAAAATGAAACAGGAATTTCCTTAAGTACTTTCGTATATTAAATACATCTTCAGAAGGAAGATTCCTTCTGAAGATGTATTTAATATACGAAAGTACTTAAGGAAATTCCTATTTCATTTTCCTCCGTGGTCTGACATTGTCACATTCCTAATCACGTGTTTATTTTCGTGATATACATATATATATATATATATATATATATATATATATATATATATATATATATATATATATATATATATATATATATATATATATATATATATTTATATATATTTATATATATATTTATATATATATATATATATATATATATATATATTTATATATATTTATATATATATATACATATATATATATTTACTTTTTATTTTATTTATTTATTTTTTAAAAATATGTTATATTTATAAATATGTATGTATATTTAAATATTGATATATACCTGAGGGTCCAGGAGGCCATCTGTGTCCCCTCAGATGGTCTCCCTTATCACAGTCTATGGGTGTGTGTGAGTGCCCCTGTGAGTGTTCGGGTGAGGGTGTGTGTGTGTGTGTGAGTGTCCGGGTTTGTGTGAGGTTTGGTTCCAGGAAACATCCTTCCCCTTGCCCTCCCCATATCTCCTCCCTTATTCCCACCGTGGGTTCGAATCCCAGGTGATTAGACCTGCCGTAAGTCCATGGATCCAAGGTATCCATCCGTGGGCCCAACGGATTTCACCCCTTCCCCACTTTCCAAGGGCCAGGTCAATTCCAGCTATCCAGGAAACCTGTCGAAACAGAGGCAGCTACAGGAGGGGACACACAAATATTTGTGCCCTGCAGTTACACACCCGTTCCGACAGGCTCGATCGCAATCTATCCAGATGAGAACACGTTCTCTTCCGACTAGACCACGCTGGAGTCGCTGTATGTCCCAAATTTGGTTCCTTTATTTATAGTTAGTATTTTTGGTGTATTAATTGATTTGTTTAAAAAATGTTAATGACTTAGGTAGAGTGATTTAGGGAGTTGGCGGGGAGGTCGGGTTGTGTGTGTAGTGGATTGTACGAGATCGTGGTTTGTTAGTATTTATCTAGTTGTGTTCACCTAGTTGTGCTTGCGAGGGTTGAGCTCTGCTCTTTCGGCCCGCCTCTCAACTGAAAATCAATCAATTATTAATAACTAATAAAAAAAAAATCCAAACACACACAGACACACACACACACCCAGGAAGCAGCCCGCAACAGCTGTCTAACGCTCATTTACATATTTACTGCTAAGTAACAGAGGGCATCAGAATGATAGAAACTCTGCTGATTTCCGTTGGTGCCATCACCGGGGGATCGAATGAGCTAGGATTACGAGTCGGGAGCGACGTCCACTCAGCAATAAAGCCCCCTAGTTTGTGTATTAGTGCAAAAGATAATTTGGGAGAGGTTAAGGGAAAGGAATGACGTTTGGTGGCCTTGAAAGCTCTGGAAGGGAGGGGAGTTGCCAGTTATGAATTAAAATTGTTATTTTTTTAAGATAAGATATATATGCAAAAGACGTTGCGAGATATAGTAAGAAAAGTGTTTCTGACTGAAGTTAGGTACTGTGTGATTGACTTGTATGTTAGGAAAAAGAATATTTATTAGAAACTTCGATAATCTTTAGAAATGTTTCTTCGCAAATAGTTGCAAATTATTGTGTGAAAAGCCTATGGTTACTGTACCTTAAACAAACACTCGTGAGCACAATTAGTCCACGGGATTCAGAGAGAGTGAGAATGAACAGCGAAATAGTAACAAAAAATGTGACAATGAGGGGAAACTATGTCATTCAAACGTTAACCATATAAATTACAGTAACACTAACTGAGCGTCCACATATATATTCCAATCAATTTATGTTAACCATTTTAGGGTTGGTTAGGTTCGGTTATATATCTACATTAGTTTTAACTCAAATGAAAAGAACTTAACTCATACATAATGAAATGAACAGTTTTATCATTTCATAAGAAAAAAATTAGAGAAAATATATTAATTCAGGAAAACTTGGCTTATTAGGCAAATCGGGCCTTGCATAGTAGGCTGAGAAGTGCGTTTCGGCTACTAGGTACGACAAATATATATATATATATATATATATATATATATATATATATATATATATATATATATATATATATATATATAAGGCAAGGCCCAATTTGCCTAATAAGCCAAGTTTTCATGAATTAATGTTTTTTCGTCTACCTAACCTAACCTATCCTAGCTTTTTTTGGCTACCTAACCTAACCTTACCTATATATATAGGTTAGGTTAGGTTAGGTAGGGTTGGTTAGGTTCGGTCATATATCTACGTTAATTTTAACTCCAATAAAAAAAATTGACCTCATACATAGTGAAAAGGGTAGCTTTATCATTTCATAAGAAAAAAATTATAGTAAATATATTAATTCAGGAAAACTTGGCTTATTAGGCAAATCGGGCCTTGAATAGTAGGCTGAGAAGTGAGTTCTGGCTACTAGGTACGACATATATATATATATATATATATATATATATATATATATATATATATATATATATATATATATATATATATATATATATATATACGAAAGTACTTAAGGAAATTCCTGTTTCATTTTCCTCCATGGTCTGACATTGCCATATATATATATATATATATATATATATATATATATATATATATATATATATATATATATATATATATATATATATATATATATATATATATGTCGTACCTAGTAGCCAGAACGCACTTCTCAGCTTACTATGCATGGCCCGATTTGCCTAATAAGCCAAGTTTTCCTGAATTAATATAGTTTCTCTAATTGTTTTCTTATGAAATGATAAAGCTACTCATTTCATTATGTATGAGGTCAATTTTTTTTTATTGGAGTTAAAATTAACGTAGATATATGACCGAACCTAACCAACCCTACCTAACCTAACCTAACCTATCTTTATAGGTTAGGTTAGGTTAGGTAGCCAAAAAAGTTAGGTTAGGTTAGGTTAGGTAGGTTAGGTAGTCGAAAACACATTAATTTATGAAAACTTGGCTTATTAGGCAAATCAGGCCTTGCATATTAGGCTGAGAAGTGCGTTCTGGCTACTAGGTACGACATATATATATATATATATATATATATATATATATATATATATATATATATATATATATATATATATATATATATATATATGACAATGTCAGACCACGGAGGAAAATGAAACAGGAATTTCCTTAAGTACTTTCGTATATTAAATACATCTTCAGAAGGAAGATTCCTTCTGAAGATGTATTTAATATACGAAAGTACTTAAGGAAATTCCTATTTCATTTTCCTCCGTGGTCTGACATTGTCACATTCCTAATCACGTGTTTATTTTCGTGATATACATATATATATATATATATATATATATATATATATATATATATATATATATATATATATATATATATATATATTTATATATATTTATATATATATTTATATATATATATATATATATATATATATATATATATATTTATATATATTTATATATATATATACATATATATATATTTACTTTTTATTTTATTTATTTATTTTTTAAAAATATGTTATATTTATAAATATGTATGTATATTTAAATATTGATATATACCTGAGGGTCCAGGAGGCCATCTGTGTCCCCTCAGATGGTCTCCCTTATCACAGTCTATGGGTGTGTGTGAGTGCCCCTGTGAGTGTTCGGGTGAGGGTGTGTGTGTGTGTGTGAGTGTCCGGGTTTGTGTGAGGTTTGGTTCCAGGAAACATCCTTCCCCTTGCCCTCCCCATATCTCCTCCCTTATTCCCACCGTGGGTTCGAATCCCAGGTGATTAGACCTGCCGTAAGTCCATGGATCCAAGGTATCCATCCGTGGGCCCAACGGATTTCACCCCTTCCCCACTTTCCAAGGGCCAGGTCAATTCCAGCTATCCAGGAAACCTGTCGAAACAGAGGCAGCTACAGGAGGGGACACACAAATATTTGTGCCCTGCAGTTACACACCCGTTCCGACAGGCTCGATCGCAATCTATCCAGATGAGAACACGTTCTCTTCCGACTAGACCACGCTGGAGTCGCTGTATGTCCCAAATTTGGTTCCTTTATTTATAGTTAGTATTTTTGGTGTATTAATTGATTTGTTTAAAAAATGTTAATGACTTAGGTAGAGTGATTTAGGGAGTTGGCGGGGAGGTCGGGTTGTGTGTGTAGTGGATTGTACGAGATCGTGGTTTGTTAGTATTTATCTAGTTGTGTTCACCTAGTTGTGCTTGCGAGGGTTGAGCTCTGCTCTTTCGGCCCGCCTCTCAACTGAAAATCAATCAATTATTAATAACTAATAAAAAAAAATCCAAACACACACAGACACACACACACACCCAGGAAGCAGCCCGCAACAGCTGTCTAACGCTCATTTACATATTTACTGCTAAGTAACAGAGGGCATCAGAATGATAGAAACTCTGCTGATTTCCGTTGGTGCCATCACCGGGGGATCGAATGAGCTAGGATTACGAGTCGGGAGCGACGTCCACTCAGCAATAAAGCCCCCTAGTTTGTGTATTAGTGCAAAAGATAATTTGGGAGAGGTTAAGGGAAAGGAATGACGTTTGGTGGCCTTGAAAGCTCTGGAAGGGAGGGGAGTTGCCAGTTATGAATTAAAATTGTTATTTTTTTAAGATAGGATATATATGCAAAAGACGTTGCGAGATATAGTAAGAAAAGTGTTTCTGACTGAAGTTAGGTACTGTGTGATTGACTTGTATGTTAGGAAAAAGAATATTTATTAGAAACTTCGATAATCTTTAGAAATGTTTCTTCGCAAATAGTTGCAAATTATTGTGTGAAAAGCCTATGGTTACTGTACCTTAAACAAACACTCGTGAGCACAATTAGTCCACGGGATTCAGAGAGAGTGAGAATGAACAGCGAAATAGTAACAAAAAATGTGACAATGAGGGGAAACTATGTCATTCAAACGTTAACCATATAAATTACAGTAACACTAACTGAGCGTCCACATATATATTCCAATCAATTTATGTTAACCATTTTAGGGTTGGTTAGGTTCGGTTATATATCTACATTAGTTTTAACTCAAATGAAAAGAACTTAACTCATACATAATGAAATGAACAGTTTTATCATTTCATAAGAAAAAAATTAGAGAAAATATATTAATTCAGGAAAACTTGGCTTATTAGGCAAATCGGGCCTTGCATAGTAGGCTGAGAAGTGCGTTTCGGCTACTAGGTACGACAAATATATATATATATATATATATATATATATATATATATATATATATATATATATATATATATAAGGCAAGGCCCAATTTGCCTAATAAGCCAAGTTTTCATGAATTAATGTTTTTTCGTCTACCTAACCTAACCTATCCTAGCTTTTTTTGGCTACCTAACCTAACCTTACCTATATATATAGGTTAGGTTAGGTTAGGTAGGGTTGGTTAGGTTCGGTCATATATCTACGTTAATTTTAACTCCAATAAAAAAAATTGACCTCATACATAGTGAAAAGGGTAGCTTTATCATTTCATAAGAAAAAAATTATAGTAAATATATTAATTCAGGAAAACTTGGCTTATTAGGCAAATCGGGCCTTGAATAGTAGGCTGAGAAGTGAGTTCTGGCTACTAGGTACGACATATATATATATATATATATATATATATATATATATATATATATATATATATATACGAAAGTACTTAAGGAAATTCCTGTTTCATTTTCCTCCATGGTCTGACATTGCCATATATATATATATATATATATATATATATATATATATATATATATATATATATATATATATATATATATATATATATATGTCGTACCTAGTAGCCAGAACGCACTTCTCAGCTTACTATGCATGGCCCGATTTGCCTAATAAGCCAAGTTTTCCTGAATTAATATAGTTTCTCTAATTGTTTTCTTATGAAATGATAAAGCTACTCATTTCATTATGTATGAGGTCAATTTTTTTTTATTGGAGTTAAAATTAACGTAGATATATGACCGAACCTAACCAACCCTACCTAACCTAACCTAACCTATCTTTATAGGTTAGGTTAGGTTAGGTAGCCAAAAAAGTTAGGTTAGGTTAGGTTAGGTAGGTTAGGTAGTCGAAAACACATTAATTTATGAAAACTTGGCTTATTAGGCAAATCAGGCCTTGCATATTAGGCTGAGAAGTGCGTTCTGGCTACTAGGTACGACATATATATATATATATATATATATATATATATATATATATATATATATATATATATATATATATATATATATATATATATATGACAATGTCAGACCACGGAGGAAAATGAAACAGGAATTTCCTTAAGTACTTTCGTATATTAAATACATCTTCAGAAGGAAGATTCCTTCTGAAGATGTATTTAATATACGAAAGTACTTAAGGAAATTCCTATTTCATTTTCCTCCGTGGTCTGACATTGTCACATTCCTAATCACGTGTTTATTTTCGTGATATACATATATATATATATATATATATATATATATATATATATATATATATATATATATATATATATATATATATATATATATATATATATATATATATATATATTTATATATATTTATATATATATTTATATATATATATATATATATATATATATATATATATATATATATATTTATATATATTTATATATATATATACATATATATATATTTACTTTTTATTTTATTTATTTATTTTTTAAAAATATGTTATATTTATAAATATGTATGTATATTTAAATATTGATATATACCTGAGGGTCCAGGAGGCCATCTGTGTCCCCTCAGATGGTCTCCCTTATCACAGTCTATGGGTGTGTGTGAGTGCCCCTGTGAGTGTTCGGGTGAGGGTGTGTGTGTGTGTGTGAGTGTCCGGGTTTGTGTGAGGTTTGGTTCCAGGAAACATCCTTCCCCTTGCCCTCCCCATATCTCCTCCCTTATTCCCACCGTGGGTTCGAATCCCAGGTGATTAGACCTGCCGTAAGTCCATGGATCCAAGGTATCCATCCGTGGGCCCAACGGATTTCACCCCTTCCCCACTTTCCAAGGGCCAGGTCAATTCCAGCTATCCAGGAAACCTGTCGAAACAGAGGCAGCTACAGGAGGGGACACACAAATATTTGTGCCCTGCAGTTACACACCCGTTCCGACAGGCTCGATCGCAATCTATCCAGATGAGAACACGTTCTCTTCCGACTAGACCACGCTGGAGTCGCTGTATGTCCCAAATTTGGTTCCTTTATTTATAGTTAGTATTTTTGGTGTATTAATTGATTTGTTTAAAAAATGTTAATGACTTAGGTAGAGTGATTTAGGGAGTTGGCGGGGAGGTCGGGTTGTGTGTGTAGTGGATTGTACGAGATCGTGGTTTGTTAGTATTTATCTAGTTGTGTTCACCTAGTTGTGCTTGCGAGGGTTGAGCTCTGCTCTTTCGGCCCGCCTCTCAACTGAAAATCAATCAATTATTAATAACTAATAAAAAAAAAATCCAAACACACACAGACACACACACACACCCAGGAAGCAGCCCGCAACAGCTGTCTAACGCTCATTTACATATTTACTGCTAAGTAACAGAGGGCATCAGAATGATAGAAACTCTGCTGATTTCCGTTGGTGCCATCACCGGGGGATCGAATGAGCTAGGATTACGAGTCGGGAGCGACGTCCACTCAGCAATAAAGCCCCCTAGTTTGTGTATTAGTGCAAAAGATAATTTGGGAGAGGTTAAGGGAAAGGAATGACGTTTGGTGGCCTTGAAAGCTCTGGAAGGGAGGGGAGTTGCCAGTTATGAATTAAAATTGTTATTTTTTTAAGATAGGATATATATGCAAAAGACGTTGCGAGATATAGTAAGAAAAGTGTTTCTGACTGAAGTTAGGTACTGTGTGATTGACTTGTATGTTAGGAAAAAGAATATTTATTAGAAACTTCGATAATCTTTAGAAATGTTTCTTCGCAAATAGTTGCAAATTATTGTGTGAAAAGCCTATGGTTACTGTACCTTAAACAAACACTCGTGAGCACAATTAGTCCACGGGATTCAGAGAGAGTGAGAATGAACAGCGAAATAGTAACAAAAAATGTGACAATGAGGGGAAACTATGTCATTCAAACGTTAACCATATAAATTTCAGTAACACTAACTGAGCGTCCACATATATATTCCAATCAATTTATGTTAACCATTTTAGGGTTGGTTAGGTTCGGTTATATATCTACATTAGTTTTAACTCAAATGAAAAGAACTTAACTCATACATAATGAAATGAACAGTTTTATCATTTCATAAGAAAAAAATTAGAGAAAATATATTAATTCAGGAAAACTTGGCTTATTAGGCAAATCGGGCCTTGCATAGTAGGCTGAGAAGTGCGTTTCGGCTACTAGGTACGACAAATATATATATATATATATATATATATATATATATATATATATATATATATATATATATATATATATATATATATAAGGCAAGGCCCAATTTGCCTAATAAGCCAAGTTTTCATGAATTAATGTTTTTTCGTCTACCTAACCTAACCTATCCTAGCTTTTTTTGGCTACCTAACCTAACCTTACCTATATATATAGGTTAGGTTAGGTTAGGTAGGGTTGGTTAGGTTCGGTCATATATCTACGTTAATTTTAACTCCAATAAAAAAAATTGACCTCATACATAGTGAAAAGGGTAGCTTTATCATTTCATAAGAAAAAAATTATAGTAAATATATTAATTCAGGAAAACTTGGCTTATTAGGCAAATCGGGCCTTGAATAGTAGGCTGAGAAGTGAGTTCTGGCTACTAGGTACGACATATATATATATATATATATATATATATATATGTCGTACCTAGTAGCCAGAACGCAATTCTCAGCCTACTATGCAAGACCCAATTTGCCTAATAAGCCAAGTTTTCATGAATTAATATATTTTCTCTAATTTTTTTCTTATGAAATGATAAAGCTAACCTTTTCATTATGTATGAGGTCAATTTTTTTTTATTGGAGTTAAAAATAACGTAGATATATGACCGAACCTAACCAACCCTACCTAACCTAACCTAACCTATCTTTATAGGTTAGGTTAGGTTAGGTAGCCGAAAAAGTTAGGTTAGGTTAGGTTAGGTAGGTTAGGTAGTCGAAAAACAATTAAATCATAAAAACTTGGCTTATTAGGCAAATCGGGCCTTGAATAGTAGGCATAGAAGTGCGTTCTGGCTATTAGGTACGACATATATATATATATATATATATATATATATATATATATATATACGAAAGTACTTAAGGAAATTCCTGTTTCATTTTCCTCCATGGTCTGACATTGCCATATATATATATATATATATATATATATATATATATATATATATATATATATATATATATATATATATATATATATATGTCGTACCTAGTAGCCAGAACGCACTTCTCAGCTTACTATGCATGGCCCGATTTGCCTAATAAGCCAAGTTTTCCTGAATTAATATAGTTTCTCTAATTGTTTTCTTATGAAATGATAAAGCTACTCATTTCATTATGTATGAGGTCAATTTTTTTTTATTGGAGTTAAAATTAACGTAGATATATGACCGAACCTAACCAACCCTACCTAACCTAACCTAACCTATCTTTATAGGTTAGGTTAGGTTAGGTAGCCAAAAAAGTTAGGTTAGGTTAGGTTAGGTAGGTTAGGTAGTCGAAAACACATTAATTCATGAAAACTTGGCTTATTAGGCAAATCAGGCCTTGCATATTAGGCTGAGAAGTGCGTTCTGGCTACTAGGTACGACATATATATATATATATATATATATATATATATATATATATATATATATATATATATATATATATATATATATGACAATGTCAGACCACGGAGGAAAATGAAACAGGAATTTCCTTAAGTACTTTCGTATATTAAATACATCTTCAGAAGGAAGATTCCTTCTGAAGATGTATTTAATATACGAAAGTACTTAAGGAAATTCCTATTTCATTTTCCTCCGTGGTCTGACATTGTCACATTCCTAATCACGTGTTTATTTTCGTGATATACATATATATATATATATATATATATATATATATATATATATATATATATATATATATATATATATATATATATATATATATATATATATATATTTATATATATTTATATATATATTTATATATATATATATATATATATATATATATTTATATATATTTATATATATATATACATATATATATATTTATTTTTTATTTTATTTATTTATTTTTTAAAAATATGTTATATTTATAAATATGTATGTATATTTAAATATTGATATATACCTGAGGGTCCAGGAGGCCATCTGTGTCCCCTCAGATGGTCTCCCTTATCACAGTCTATGGGTGTGTGTGAGTGCCCCTGTGAGTGTTCGGGTGAGGGTGTGTGTGTGTGTGTGAGTGTCCGGGTTTGTGTGAGGTTTGGTTCCAGGAAACATCCTTCCCCTTGCCCTCCCCATATCTCCTCCCTTATTCCCACCGTGGGTTCGAATCCCAGGTGATTAGACCTGCCGTAAGTCCATGGATCCAAGGTATCCATCCGTGGGCCCAACGGATTTCACCCCTTCCCCACTTTCCAAGGGCCAGGTCAATTCCAGCTATCCAGGAAACCTGTCGAAACAGAGGCAGCTACAGGAGGGGACACACAAATATTTGTGCCCTGCAGTTACACACCCGTTCCGACAGGCTCGATCGCAATCTATCCAGATGAGAACACGTTCTCTTCCGACTAGACCACGCTGGAGTCGCTGTATGTCCCAAATTTGGTTCCTTTATTTATAGTTAGTATTTTTGGTGTATTAATTGATTTGTTTAAAAAATGTTAATGACTTAGGTAGAGTGATTTAGGGAGTTGGCGGGGAGGTCGGGTTGTGTGTGTAGTGGATTGTACGAGATCGTGGTTTGTTAGTATTTATCTAGTTGTGTTCACCTAGTTGTGCTTGCGAGGGTTGAGCTCTGCTCTTTCGGCCCGCCTCTCAACTGAAAATCAATCAATTATTAATAACTAATAAAAAAAAAATCCAAACACACACAGACACACACACACACCCAGGAAGCAGCCCGCAACAGCTGTCTAACGCTCATTTACATATTTACTGCTAAGTAACAGAGGGCATCAGAATGATAGAAACTCTGCTGATTTCCGTTGGTGCCATCACCGGGGGATCGAATGAGCTAGGATTACGAGTCGGGAGCGACGTCCACTCAGCAATAAAGCCCCCTAGTTTGTGTATTAGTGCAAAAGATAATTTGGGAGAGGTTAAGGGAAAGGAATGACGTTTGGTGGCCTTGAAAGCTCTGGAAGGGAGGGGAGTTGCCAGTTATGAATTAAAATTGTTATTTTTTTAAGATAGGATATATATGCAAAAGACGTTGCGAGATATAGTAAGAAAAGTGTTTCTGACTGAAGTTAGGTACTGTGTGATTGACTTGTATGTTAGGAAAAAGAATATTTATTAGAAACTTCGATAATCTTTAGAAATGTTTCTTCGCAAATAGTTGCAAATTATTGTGTGAAAAGCCTATGGTTACTGTACCTTAAACAAACACTCGTGAGCACAATTAGTCCACGGGATTCAGAGAGAGTGAGAATGAACAGCGAAATAGTAACAAAAAATGTGACAATGAGGGGAAACTATGTCATTCAAACGTTAACCATATAAATTACAGTAACACTAACTGAGCGTCCACATATATATTCCAATCAATTTATGTTAACCATTTTAGGGTTGGTTAGGTTCGGTTATATATCTACATTAGTTTTAACTCAAATGAAAAGAACTTAACTCATACATAATGAAATGAACAGTTTTATCATTTCATAAGAAAAAAATTAGAGAAAATATATTAATTCAGGAAAACTTGGCTTATTAGGCAAATCGGGCCTTGCATAGTAGGCTGAGAAGTGCGTTTCGGCTACTAGGTACGACAAATATATATATATATATATATATATATATATATATATATATATATATATATATATATATATATATATATATAAGGCAAGGCCCAATTTGCCTAATAAGCCAAGTTTTCATGAATTAATGTTTTTTCGTCTACCTAACCTAACCTATCCTAGCTTTTTTTGGCTACCTAACCTAACCTTACCTATATATATAGGTTAGGTTAGGTTAGGTAGGGTTGGTTAGGTTCGGTCATATATCTACGTTAATTTTAACTCCAATAAAAAAAATTGACCTCATACATAGTGAAAAGGGTAGCTTTATCATTTCATAAGAAAAAAATTATAGTAAATATATTAATTCAGGAAAACTTGGCTTATTAGGCAAATCGGGCCTTGAATAGTAGGCTGAGAAGTGAGTTCTGGCTACTAGGTACGACATATATATATATATATATATATATATATATATATATATATATATATATATATATATATATATATATATATATATACGAAAGTACTTAAGGAAATTCCTGTTTCATTTTCCTCCATGGTCTGACATTGCCATATATATATATATATATATATATATATATATATATATATATATATATATATATATATATATATATATATATATATATATATATATGTCGTACCTAGTAGCCAGAACGCACTTCTCAGCTTACTATGCATGGCCCGATTTGCCTAATAAGCCAAGTTTTCCTGAATTAATATAGTTTCTCTAATTGTTTTCTTATGAAATGATAAAGCTACTCATTTCATTATGTATGAGGTCAATTTTTTTTTATTGGAGTTAAAATTAACGTAGATATATGACCGAACCTAACCAACCCTACCTAACCTAACCTAACCTATCTTTATAGGTTAGGTTAGGTTAGGTAGCCAAAAAAGTTAGGTTAGGTTAGGTTAGGTAGGTTAGGTAGTCGAAAACACATTAATTTATGAAAACTTGGCTTATTAGGCAAATCAGGCCTTGCATATTAGGCTGAGAAGTGCGTTCTGGCTACTAGGTACGACATATATATATATATATATATATATATATATATATATATATATATATATATATATATATATATATATGACAATGTCAGACCACGGAGGAAAATGAAACAGGAATTTCCTTAAGTACTTTCGTATATTAAATACATCTTCAGAAGGAAGATTCCTTCTGAAGATGTATTTAATATACGAAAGTACTTAAGGAAATTCCTATTTCATTTTCCTCCGTGGTCTGACATTGTCACATTCCTAATCACGTGTTTATTTTCGTGATATACATATATATATATATATATATATATATATATATATATATATATATATACATATATATATATATATATATATATATATATATATATATATATATTTATATATATTTATATATATATTTATATATATATATATATATATATATATATATATATTTATATATATTTATATATATATATACATATATATATATTTACTTTTTATTTTATTTATTTATTTTTTTAAAATATGTTATATTTATAAATATGTATGTATATTTAAATATTGATATATACCTGAGGGTCCAGGAGGCCATCTGTGTCCCCTCAGATGGTCTCCCTTATCACAGTCTATGGGTGTGTGTGAGTGCCCCTGTGAGTGTTCGGGTGAGGGTGTGTGTGTGTGTGTGAGTGTCCGGGTTTGTGTGAGGTTTGGTTCCAGGAAACATCCTTCCCCTTGCCCTCCCCATATCTCCTCCCTTATTCCCACCGTGGGTTCGAATCCCAGGTGATTAGACCTGCCGTAAGTCCATGGATCCAAGGTATCCATCCGTGGGCCCAACGGATTTCACCCCTTCCCCACTTTCCAAGGGCCAGGTCAATTCCAGCTATCCAGGAAACCTGTCGAAACAGAGGCAGCTACAGGAGGGGACACACAAATATTTGTGCCCTGCAGTTACACACCCGTTCCGACAGGCTCGATCGCAATCTATCCAGATGAGAACACGTTCTCTTCCGACTAGACCACGCTGGAGTCGCTGTATGTCCCAAATTTGGTTCCTTTATTTATAGTTAGTATTTTTGGTGTATTAATTGATTTGTTTAAAAAATGTTAATGACTTAGGTAGAGTGATTTAGGGAGTTGGCGGGGAGGTCGGGTTGTGTGTGTAGTGGATTGTACGAGATCGTGGTTTGTTAGTATTTATCTAGTTGTGTTCACCTAGTTGTGCTTGCGAGGGTTGAGCTCTGCTCTTTCGGCCCGCCTCTCAACTGAAAATCAATCAATTATTAATAACTAATAAAAAAAAAATCCAAACACACACAGACACACACACACACCCAGGAAGCAGCCCGCAACAGCTGTCTAACGCTCATTTACATATTTACTGCTAAGTAACAGAGGGCATCAGAATGATAGAAACTCTGCTGATTTCCGTTGGTGCCATCACCGGGGGATCGAATGAGCTAGGATTACGAGTCGGGAGCGACGTCCACTCAGCAATAAAGCCCCCTAGTTTGTGTATTAGTGCAAAAGATAATTTGGGAGAGGTTAAGGGAAAGGAATGACGTTTGGTGGCCTTGAAAGCTCTGGAAGGGAGGGGAGTTGCCAGTTATGAATTAAAATTGTTATTTTTTTAAGATAGGATATATATGCAAAAGACGTTGCGAGATATAGTAAGAAAAGTGTTTCTGACTGAAGTTAGGTACTGTGTGATTGACTTGTATGTTAGGAAAAAGAATATTTATTAGAAACTTCGATAATCTTTAGAAATGTTTCTTCGCAAATAGTTGCAAATTATTGTGTGAAAAGCCTATGGTTACTGTACCTTAAACAAACACTCGTGAGCACAATTAGTCCACGGGATTCAGAGAGAGTGAGAATGAACAGCGAAATAGTAACAAAAAATGTGACAATGAGGGGAAACTATGTCATTCAAACGTTAACCATATAAATTACAGTAACACTAACTGAGCGTCCACATATATATTCCAATCAATTTATGTTAACCATTTTAGGGTTGGTTAGGTTCGGTTATATATCTACATTAGTTTTAACTCAAATGAAAAGAACTTAACTCATACATAATGAAATGAACAGTTTTATCATTTCATAAGAAAAAAATTAGAGAAAATATATTAATTCAGGAAAACTTGGCTTATTAGGCAAATCGGGCCTTGCATAGTAGGCTGAGAAGTGCGTTTCGGCTACTAGGTACGACAAATATATATATGTCGTACCTAATAGCCAGAACGCACTTCTCGGCCTACTATGCAAGGCCCGATTTGCCTATTAAGCCAAGTTTTCCTGAATTAATATATTTTCTCTAATTTTTTTCTTATGAAATGATAAAGCTACCCATTTCATTACGTATGATGTCAATTTTTTTTATTGGAGTTAAAATTAACGTAGATATATGACTGAACCTAACCAACCCTACCTAACCTAACCTATCCTATCTTTATAGGTTAGGTTAGGTTAGGTAGCCGAAAAAGTTAGGTTAGGTTAGGTTAGGTAGGTTAGGTAGTCGAAAAATAATTAATTCATGAAAACTTGGCTTATTAGGCAAATTGCGCCTTGCATAGTAGGCTGATAAGTGCGTTCTGGCTACTAGGTACGACATATATATATATATATATATATATATATATATATATATATATATATATATATATATATATATATATATATATATATATATATATATATATATATATATATATATATATATATATATATAAGGCAAGGCCCAATTTGCCTAATAAGCCAAGTTTTCATGAATTAATGTTTTTTCGTCTACCTAACCTAACCTATCCTAGCTTTTTTTGGCTACCTAACCTAACCTTACCTATATATATAGGTTAGGTTAGGTTAGGTAGGGTTGGTTAGGTTCGGTCATATATCTACGTTAATTTTAACTCCAATAAAAAAAATTGACCTCATACATAGTGAAAAGGGTAGCTTTATCATTTCATAAGAAAAAAATTATAGTAAATATATTAATTCAGGAAAACTTGGCTTATTAGGCAAATCGGGCCTTGAATAGTAGGCTGAGAAGTGAGTTCTGGCTACTAGGTACGACATATATATATATATATATATATATATATATATATATATATATATATATATATATATATACGAAAGTACTTAAGGAAATTCCTGTTTCATTTTCCTCCATGGTCTGACATTGCCATATATATATATATATATATATATATATATATATATATATATATATATATATATATATATATATATATATATATATATATATATATATATATATATATGTCGTACCTAGTAGCCAGAACGCACTTCTCAGCTTACTATGCATGGCCCGATTTGCCTAATAAGCCAAGTTTTCCTGAATTAATATAGTTTCTCTAATTGTTTTCTTATGAAATGATAAAGCTACTCATTTCATTATGTATGAGGTCAATTTTTTTTTATTGGAGTTAAAATTAACGTAGATATATGACCGAACCTAACCAACCCTACCTAACCTAACCTAACCTATCTTTATAGGTTAGGTTAGGTTAGGTAGCCAAAAAAGTTAGGTTAGGTTAGGTTAGGTAGGTTAGGTAGTCGAAAACACATTAATTCATGAAAACTTGGCTTATTAGGCAAATCAGGCCTTGCATATTAGGCTGAGAAGTGCGTTCTGGCTACTAGGTACGACATATATATATATATATATATATATATATATATATATATATATATATATATATATATATATATATATATATATATATATATATATATATATATGACAATGTCAGACCACGGAGGAAAATGAAACAGGAATTTCCTTAAGTACTTTCGTATATTAAATACATCTTCAGAAGGAAGATTCCTTCTGAAGATGTATTTAATATACGAAAGTACTTAAGGAAATTCCTATTTCATTTTCCTCCGTGGTCTGACATTGTCACATTCCTAATCACGTGTTTATTTTCGTGATATACATATATATATATATATATATATATATATATATATATATATATATATATACATATATATATATATATATATATATATATATATATATATATATATATATATATATATATATTTATATATATTTATATATATATTTATATATATATATATATATATATATATATTTATATATATTTATATATATATATACATATATATATATTTATTTTTTATTTTATTTATTTATTTTTTAAAAATATGTTATATTTATAAATATGTATGTATATTTAAATATTGATATATACCTGAGGGTCCAGGAGGCCATCTGTGTCCCCTCAGATGGTCTCCCTTATCACAGTCTATGGGTGTGTGTGAGTGCCCCTGTGAGTGTTCGGGTGAGGGTGTGTGTGTGTGTGTGAGTGTCCGGGTTTGTGTGAGGTTTGGTTCCAGGAAACATCCTTCCCCTTGCCCTCCCCATATCTCCTCCCTTATTCCCACCGTGGGTTCGAATCCCAGGTGATTAGACCTGCCGTAAGTCCATGGATCCAAGGTATCCATCCGTGGGCCCAACGGATTTCACCCCTTCCCCACTTTCCAAGGGCCAGGTCAATTCCAGCTATCCAGGAAACCTGTCGAAACAGAGGCAGCTACAGGAGGGGACACACAAATATTTGTGCCCTGCAGTTACACACCCGTTCCGACAGGCTCGATCGCAATCTATCCAGATGAGAACACGTTCTCTTCCGACTAGACCACGCTGGAGTCGCTGTATGTCCCAAATTTGGGTCCTTTATTTATAGTTAGTATTTTTGGTGTATTAATTGATTTGTTTAAAAAATGTTAATGACTTAGGTAGAGTGATTTAGGGAGTTGGCGGGGAGGTCGGGTTGTGTGTGTAGTGGATTGTACGAGATCGTGGTTTGTTAGTATTTATCTAGTTGTGTTCACCTAGTTGTGCTTGCGAGGGTTGAGCTCTGCTCTTTCGGCCCGCCTCTCAACTGAAAATCAATCAATTATTAATAACTAATAAAAAAAAAATCCAAACACACACAGACACACACACACACCCAGGAAGCAGCCCGCAACAGCTGTCTAACGCTCATTTACATATTTACTGCTAAGTAACAGAGGGCATCAGAATGATAGAAACTCTGCTGATTTCCGTTGGTCCCATCACCGGGGGATCGAATGAGCTAGGATTACGAGTCGGGAGCGACGTCCACTCAGCAATAAAGCCCCCTAGTTTGTGTATTAGTGCAAAAGATAATTTGGGAGAGGTTAAGGGAAAGGAATGACGTTTGGTGGCCTTGAAAGCTCTGGAAGGGAGGGGAGTTGCCAGTTATGAATTAAAATTGTTATTTTTTTAAGATAGGATATATATGCAAAAGACGTTGCGAGATATAGTAAGAAAAGTGTTTCTGACTGAAGTTAGGTACTGTGTGATTGACTTGTATGTTAGGAAAAAGAATATTTATTAGAAACTTCGATAATCTTTAGAAATGTTTCTTCGCAAATAGTTGCAAATTATTGTGTGAAAAGCCTATGGTTACTGTACCTTAAACAAACACTCGTGAGCACAATTAGTCCACGGGATTCAGAGAGAGTGAGAATGAACAGCGAAATAGTAACAAAAAATGTGACAATGAGGGGAAACTATGTCATTCAAACGTTAACCATATAAATTACAGTAACACTAACTGAGCGTCCACATATATATTCCAATCAATTTATGTTAACCATTTTAGGGTTGGTTAGGTTCGGTTATATATCTACATTAGTTTTAACTCAAATGAAAAGAACTTAACTCATACATAATGAAATGAACAGTTTTATCATTTCATAAGAAAAAAATTAGAGAAAATATATTAATTCAGGAAAACTTGGCTTATTAGGCAAATCGGGCCTTGCATAGTAGGCTGAGAAGTGCGTTTCGGCTACTAGGTACGACAAATATATATATATATATATATATATATATATATATATATATATATATATATATATATATATATATATATATATATATATATATATATATATATATATATATATATATATATAAGGCAAGGCCCAATTTGCCTAATAAGCCAAGTTTTCATGAATTAATGTTTTTTCGTCTACCTAACCTAACCTATCCTAGCTTTTTTTGGCTACCTAACCTAACCTTACCTATATATATAGGTTAGGTTAGGTTAGGTAGGGTTGGTTAGGTTCGGTCATATATCTACGTTAATTTTAACTCCAATAAAAAAAATTGACCTCATACATAGTGAAAAGGGTAGCTTTATCATTTCATAAGAAAAAAATTATAGTAAATATATTAATTCAGGAAAACTTGGCTTATTAGGCAAATCGGGCCTTGAATAGTAGGCTGAGAAGTGAGTTCTGGCTACTAGGTACGACATATATATATATATATATATATATATATACGAAAGTACTTAAGGAAATTCCTGTTTCATTTTCCTCCATGGTCTGACATTGCCATATATATATATATATATATATATATATATATATATATATATATATATATATATATATATATATATATATATATATATATATATATATATGTCGTACCTAGTAGCCAGAACGCACTTCTCAGCTTACTATGCATGGCCCGATTTGCCTAATAAGCCAAGTTTTCCTGAATTAATATAGTTTCTCTAATTGTTTTCTTATGAAATGATAAAGCTACTCATTTCATTATGTATGAGGTCAATTTTTTTTTATTGGAGTTAAAATTAACGTAGATATATGACCGAACCTAACCAACCCTACCTAACCTAACCTAACCTATCTTTATAGGTTAGGTTAGGTTAGGTAGCCAAAAAAGTTAGGTTAGGTTAGGTTAGGTAGGTTAGGTAGTCGAAAACACATTAATTCATGAAAACTTGGCTTATTAGGCAAATCAGGCCTTGCATATTAGGCTGAGAAGTGCGTTCTGGCTACTAGGTACGACATATATATATATATATATATATATATATATATATATATATATATATATATATATATATATATATATATATATATATATATATATATATATGACAATGTCAGACCACGGAGGAAAATGAAACAGGAATTTCCTTAAGTACTTTCGTATATTAAATACATCTTCAGAAGGAAGATTCCTTCTGAAGATGTATTTAATATACGAAAGTACTTAAGGAAATTCCTATTTCATTTTCCTCCGTGGTCTGACATTGTCACATTCCTAATCACGTGTTTATTTTCGTGATATACATATATATATATATATATATATATATATATATATATATATATATATATATATATATATATATATATATATATATATATATATATATATATATATATATATTTATATATATTTATATATATATTTATATATATATATATATATATATATATATTTATATATATTTATATATATATATACATATATATATATTTACTTTTTATTTTATTTATTTATTTTTTAAAAATATGTTATATTTATAAATATGTATGTATATTTAAATATTGATATATACCTGAGGGTCCAGGAGGCCATCTGTGTCCCCTCAGATGGTCTCCCTTATCACAGTCTATGGGTGTGTGTGAGTGCCCCTGTGAGTGTTCGGGTGAGGGTGTGTGTGTGTGTGTGAGTGTCCGGGTTTGTGTGAGGTTTGGTTCCAGGAAACATCCTTCCCCTTGCCCTCCCCATATCTCCTCCCTTATTCCCACCGTGGGTTCGAATCCCAGGTGATTAGACCTGCCGTAAGTCCATGGATCCAAGGTATCCATCCGTGGGCCCAACGGATTTCACCCCTTCCCCACTTTCCAAGGGCCAGGTCAATTCCAGCTATCCAGGAAACCTGTCGAAACAGAGGCAGCTACAGGAGGGGACACACAAATATTTGTGCCCTGCAGTTACACACCCGTTCCGACAGGCTCGATCGCAATCTATCCAGATAAGAACACGTTCTCTTCCGACTAGACCACGCTGGAGTCGCTGTATGTCCCAAATTTGGGTCCTTTATTTATAGTTAGTATTTTTGGTGTATTAATTGATTTGTTTAAAAAATGTTAATGACTTAGGTTGAGTGATTTAGGGAGTTGGGGGGGAGGTCGGGTTGTGTGTGTAGTGGATTGTACGAGATCGTGGTTTGTTAGTATTTATCTAGTTGTGTTCACCTAGTTGTGCTTGCGAGGGTTGAGCTCTGCTCTTTCGGCCCGCCTCTCAACTGAAAATCAATCAATTATTAATAACTAATAAAAAAAAAATCCAAACACACACAGACACACACACACACCCAGGAAGCAGCCCGCAACAGCTGTCTAACGCTCATTTACATATTTACTGCTAAGTAACAGAGGGCATCAGAATGATAGAAACTCTGCTGATTTCCGTTGGTGCCATCACCGGGGGATCGAATGAGCTAGGATTACGAGTCGGGAGCGACGTCCACTCAGCAATAAAGCCCCCTAGTTTGTGTATTAGTGCAAAAGATAATTTGGGAGAGGTTAAGGGAAAGGAATGACGTTTGGTGGCCTTGAAAGCTCTGGAAGGGAGGGGAGTTGCCAGTTATGAATTAAAATTGTTATTTTTTTAAGATAGGATATATATGCAAAAGACGTTGCGAGATATAGTAAGAAAAGTGTTTCTGACTGAAGTTAGGTACTGTGTGATTGACTTGTATGTTAGGAAAAAGAATATTTATTAGAAACTTCGATAATCTTTAGAAATGTTTCTTCGCAAATAGTTGCAAATTATTGTGTGAAAAGCCTATGGTTACTGTACCTTAAACAAACACTCGTGAGCACAATTAGTCCACGGGATTCAGAGAGAGTGAGAATGAACAGCGAAATAGTAACAAAAAATGTGACAATGAGGGGAAACTATGTCATTCAAACGTTAACCATATAAATTACAGTAACACTAACTGAGCGTCCACATATATATTCCAATCAATTTATGTTAACCATTTTAGGGTTGGTTAGGTTCGGTTATATATCTACATTAGTTTTAACTCAAATGAAAAGAACTTAACTCATACATAATGAAATGAACAGTTTTATCATTTCATAAGAAAAAAATTAGAGAAAATATATTAATTCAGGAAAACTTGGCTTATTAGGCAAATCGGGCCTTGCATAGTAGGCTGAGAAGTGCGTTTCGGCTACTAGGTACGACAAATATATATATATATATATATATATATATATATATATATATATATATATATATATATATATATATATATATATATATATATATATATATATAAGGCAAGGCCCAATTTGCCTAATAAGCCAAGTTTTCATGAATTAATGTTTTTTCGTCTACCTAACCTAACCTATCCTAGCTTTTTTTGGCTACCTAACCTAACCTTACCTATATATATAGGTTAGGTTAGGTTAGGTAGGGTTGGTTAGGTTCGGTCATATATCTACGTTAATTTTAACTCCAATAAAAAAAATTGACCTCATACATAGTGAAAAGGGTAGCTTTATCATTTCATAAGAAAAAAATTATAGTAAATATATTAATTCAGGAAAACTTGGCTTATTAGGCAAATCGGGCCTTGAATAGTAGGCTGAGAAGTGAGTTCTGGCTACTAGGTACGACATATATATATATATATATATATATATATATATATATATATATATATATATATATATATATATATACGAAAGTACTTAAGGAAATTCCTGTTTCATTTTCCTCCATGGTCTGACATTGCCATATATATATATATATATATATATATATATATATATATATATATATATATATATATATGTCGTACCTAGTAGCCAGAACGCACTTCTCAGCTTACTATGCATGGCCCGATTTGCCTAATAAGCCAAGTTTTCCTGAATTAATATAGTTTCTCTAATTGTTTTCTTATGAAATGATAAAGCTACTCATTTCATTATGTATGAGGTCAATTTTTTTTTATTGGAGTTAAAATTAACGTAGATATATGACCGAACCTAACCAACCCTACCTAACCTAACCTAACCTATCTTTATAGGTTAGGTTAGGTTAGGTAGCCAAAAAAGTTAGGTTAGGTTAGGTTAGGTAGGTTAGGTAGTCGAAAACACATTAATTCATGAAAACTTGGCTTATTAGGCAAATCAGGCCTTGCATATTAGGCTGAGAAGTGCGTTCTGGCTACTAGGTACGACATATATATATATATATATATATATATATATATATATATATATATATATATATATATATATATATATATATATATATATGACAATGTCAGACCACGGAGGAAAATGAAACAGGAATTTCCTTAAGTACTTTCGTATATTAAATACATCTTCAGAAGGAAGATTCCTTCTGAAGATGTATTTAATATACGAAAGTACTTAAGGAAATTCCTATTTCATTTTCCTCCGTGGTCTGACATTGTCACATTCCTAATCACGTGTTTATTTTCGTGATATACATATATATATATATATATATATATATATATATATATATATATATATATATATATATATATATATATATATATATATTTATATATATTTATATATATATTTATATATATATATATATATATATATATATATTTATATATATTTATATATATATATACATATATATATATTTATTTTTTATTTTATTTATTTATTTTTTAAAAATATGTTATATTTATAAATATGTATGTATATTTAAATATTGATATATACCTGAGGGTCCAGGAGGCCATCTGTGTCCCCTCAGATGGTCTCCCTTATCACAGTCTATGGGTGTGTGTGAGTGCCCCTGTGAGTGTTCGGGTGAGGGTGTGTGTGTGTGTGTGAGTGTCCGGGTTTGTGTGAGGTTTGGTTCCAGGAAACATCCTTCCCCTTGCCCTCCCCATATCTCCTCCCTTATTCCCACCGTGGGTTCGAATCCCAGGTGATTAGACCTGCCGTAAGTCCATGGATCCAAGGTATCCATCCGTGGGCCCAACGGATTTCACCCCTTCCCCACTTTCCAAGGGCCAGGTCAATTCCAGCTATCCAGGAAACCTGTCGAAACAGAGGCAGCTACAGGAGGGGACACACAAATATTTGTGCCCTGCAGTTACACACCCGTTCCGACAGGCTCGATCGCAATCTATCCAGATGAGAACACGTTCTCTTCCGACTAGACCACGCTGGAGTCGCTGTATGTCCCAAATTTGGGTCCTTTATTTATAGTTAGTATTTTTGGTGTATTAATTGATTTGTTTAAAAAATGTTAATGACTTAGGTAGAGTGATTTAGGGAGTTGGCGGGGAGGTCGGGTTGTGTGTGTAGTGGATTGTACGAGATCGTGGTTTGTTAGTATTTATCTAGTTGTGTTCACCTAGTTGTGCTTGCGAGGGTTGAGCTCTGCTCTTTCGGCCCGCCTCTCAACTGAAAATCAATCAATTATTAATAACTAATAAAAAAAAAATCCAAACACACACAGACACACACACACACACAGGAAGCAGCCCGCAACAGCTGTCTAACGCTCATTTACATATTTACTGCTAAGTAACAGAGGGCATCAGAATGATAGAAACTCTGCTGATTTCCGTTGGTCCCATCACCGGGGGATCGAATGAGCTAGGATTACGAGTCGGGAGCGACGTCCACTCAGCAATAAAGCCCCCTAGTTTGTGTATTAGTGCAAAAGATAATTTGGGAGAGGTTAAGGGAAAGGAATGACGTTTGGTGGCCTTGAAAGCTCTGGAAGGGAGGGGAGTTGCCAGTTATGAATTAAAATTGTTATTTTTTTAAGATAGGATATATATGCAAAAGACGTTGCGAGATATAGTAAGAAAAGTGTTTCTGACTGAAGTTAGGTACTGTGTGATTGACTTGTATGTTAGGAAAAAGAATATTTATTAGAAACTTCGATAATCTTTAGAAATGTTTCTTCGCAAATAGTTGCAAATTATTGTGTGAAAAGCCTATGGTTACTGTACCTTAAACAAACACTCGTGAGCACAATTAGTCCACGGGATTCAGAGAGAGTGAGAATGAACAGCGAAATAGTAACAAAAAATGTGACAATGAGGGGAAACTATGTCATTCAAACGTTAACCATATAAATTACAGTAACACTAACTGAGCGTCCACATATATATTCCAATCAATTTATGTTAACCATTTTAGGGTTGGTTAGGTTCGGTTATATATCTACATTAGTTTTAACTCAAATGAAAAGAACTTAACTCATACATAATGAAATGAACAGTTTTATCATTTCATAAGAAAAAAATTAGAGAAAATATATTAATTCAGGAAAACTTGGCTTATTAGGCAAATCGGGCCTTGCATAGTAGGCTGAGAAGTGCGTTTCGGCTACTAGGTACGACAAATATATATATATATATATATATATATATATATATATATATATATATATATATATATATATATATATATATATATATATATATATATATATATATATATATATATATATATATATATATATATATATATATATATATATATATATATAAGGCAAGGCCCAATTTGCCTAATAAGCCAAGTTTTCATGAATTAATGTTTTTTCGTCTACCTAACCTAACCTATCCTAGCTTTTTTTGGCTACCTAACCTAACCTTACCTATATATATAGGTTAGGTTAGGTTAGGTAGGGTTGGTTAGGTTCGGTCATATATCTACGTTAATTTTAACTCCAATAAAAAAAATTGACCTCATACATAGTGAAAAGGGTAGCTTTATCATTTCATAAGAAAAAAATTATAGTAAATATATTAATTCAGGAAAACTTGGCTTATTAGGCAAATCGGGCCTTGAATAGTAGGCTGAGAAGTGAGTTCTGGCTACTAGGTACGACATATATATATATATATATATATATATATACGAAAGTACTTAAGGAAATTCCTGTTTCATTTTCCTCCATGGTCTGACATTGCCATATATATATATATATATATATATATATATATATATATATATATATATATATATATATATATATATATATATATATATGTCGTACCTAGTAGCCAGAACGCACTTCTCAGCTTACTATGCATGGCCCGATTTGCCTAATAAGCCAAGTTTTCCTGAATTAATATAGTTTCTCTAATTGTTTTCTTATGAAATGATAAAGCTACTCATTTCATTATGTATGAGGTCAATTTTTTTTTATTGGAGTTAAAATTAACGTAGATATATGACCGAACCTAACCAACCCTACCTAACCTAACCTAACCTATCTTTATAGGTTAGGTTAGGTTAGGTAGCCAAAAAAGTTAGGTTAGGTTAGGTTAGGTAGGTTAGGTAGTCGAAAACACATTAATTCATGAAAACTTGGCTTATTAGGCAAATCAGGCCTTGCATATTAGGCTGAGAAGTGCGTTCTGGCTACTAGGTACGACATATATATATATATATATATATATATATATATATATATATATATATATATATATATATATATATATGACAATGTCAGACCACGGAGGAAAATGAAACAGGAATTTCCTTAAGTACTTTCGTATATTAAATACATCTTCAGAAGGAAGATTCCTTCTGAAGATGTATTTAATATACGAAAGTACTTAAGGAAATTCCTATTTCATTTTCCTCCGTGGTCTGACATTGTCACATTCCTAATCACGTGTTTATTTTCGTGATATACATATATATATATATATATATATATATATATATATATATATATATATATATATATATATATATATATATATATATATATATATATATATATATATATATATATATATATATATATATATTTATATATATTTATATATATATTTATATATATATATATATATATATATATTTATATATATTTATATATATATATACATATATATATATTTACTTTTTATTTTATTTATTTATTTTTTAAAAATATGTTATATTTATAAATATGTATGTATATTTAAATATTGATATATACCTGAGGGTCCAGGAGGCCATCTGTGTCCCCTCAGATGGTCTCCCTTATCACAGTCTATGGGTGTGTGTGAGTGCCCCTGTGAGTGTTCGGGTGAGGGTGTGTGTGTGTGTGTGAGTGTCCGGGTTTGTGTGAGGTTTGGTTCCAGGAAACATCCTTCCCCTTGCCCTCCCCATATCTCCTCCCTTATTCCCACCGTGGGTTCGAATCCCAGGTGATTAGACCTGCCGTAAGTCCATGGATCCAAGGTATCCATCCGTGGGCCCAACGGATTTCACCCCTTCCCCACTTTCCAAGGGCCAGGTCAATTCCAGCTATCCAGGAAACCTGTCGAAACAGAGGCAGCTACAGGAGGGGACACACAAATATTTGTGCCCTATAAAAGAAGATTTGTGCCCTGCAGTTACACACCCGTTCCGACAGGCTCGATCGCAATCTATCCAGATAAGAACACGTTCTCTTCCGACTAGACCACGCTGGAGTCGCTGTATGTCCCAAATTTGGGTCCTTTATTTATAGTTAGTATTTTTGGTGTATTAATTGATTTGTTTAAAAAATGTTAATGACTTAGGTTGAGTGATTTAGGGAGTTGGGGGGGAGGTCGGGTTGTGTGTGTAGTGGATTGTACGAGATCGTGGTTTGTTAGTATTTATCTAGTTGTGTTCACCTAGTTGTGCTTGCGAGGGTTGAGCTCTGCTCTTTCGGCCCGCCTCTCAACTGAAAATCAATCAATTATTAATAACTAATAAAAAAAAAATCCAAACACACACAGACACACACACACACCCAGGAAGCAGCCCGCAACAGCTGTCTAACGCTCATTTACATATTTACTGCTAAGTAACAGAGGGCATCAGAATGATAGAAACTCTGCTGATTTCCGTTGGTGCCATCACCGGGGGATCGAATGAGCTAGGATTACGAGTCGGGAGCGACGTCCACTCAGCAATAAAGCCCCCTAGTTTGTGTATTAGTGCAAAAGATAATTTGGGAGAGGTTAAGGGAAAGGAATGACGTTTGGTGGCCTTGAAAGCTCTGGAAGGGAGGGGAGTTGCCAGTTATGAATTAAAATTGTTATTTTTTTAAGATAGGATATATATGCAAAAGACGTTGCGAGATATAGTAAGAAAAGTGTTTCTGACTGAAGTTAGGTACTGTGTGATTGACTTGTATGTTAGGAAAAAGAATATTTATTAGAAACTTCGATAATCTTTAGAAATGTTTCTTCGCAAATAGTTGCAAATTATTGTGTGAAAAGCCTATGGTTACTGTACCTTAAACAAACACTCGTGAGCACAATTAGTCCACGGGATTCAGAGAGAGTGAGAATGAACAGCGAAATAGTAACAAAAAATGTGACAATGAGGGGAAACTATGTCATTCAAACGTTAACCATATAAATTACAGTAACACTAACTGAGCGTCCACATATATATTCCAATCAATTTATGTTAACCATTTTAGGGTTGGTTAGGTTCGGTTATATATCTACATTAGTTTTAACTCAAATGAAAAGAACTTAACTCATACATAATGAAATGAACAGTTTTATCATTTCATAAGAAAAAAATTAGAGAAAATATATTAATTCAGGAAAACTTGGCTTATTAGGCAAATCGGGCCTTGCATAGTAGGCTGAGAAGTGCGTTTCGGCTACTAGGTACGACAAATATATATATATATATATATATATATATATATATATATATATATATATATATATATATATATATATATATATATATATATATATATATAAGGCAAGGCCCAATTTGCCTAATAAGCCAAGTTTTCATGAATTAATGTTTTTTCGTCTACCTAACCTAACCTATCCTAGCTTTTTTTGGCTACCTAACCTAACCTTACCTATATATATAGGTTAGGTTAGGTTCGGTCATATATCTACGTTAATTTTAACTCCAATAAAAAAAATTGACCTCATACATAGTGAAAAGGGTAGCTTTATCATTTCATAAGAAAAAAATTATAGTAAATATATTAATTCAGGAAAACTTGGCTTATTAGGCAAATCGGGCCTTGAATAGTAGGCTGAGAAGTGAGTTCTGGCTACTAGGTACGACATATATATATATATATATATATATATATATATATACGAAAGTACTTAAGGAAATTCCTGTTTCATTTTCCTCCATGGTCTGACATTGCCATATATATATATATATATATATATATATATATATATATATATATATATATATATATATATATATATGTCGTACCTAGTAGCCAGAACGCACTTCTCAGCTTACTATGCATGGCCCGATTTGCCTAATAAGCCAAGTTTTCCTGAATTAATATAGTTTCTCTAATTGTTTTCTTATGAAATGATAAAGCTACTCATTTCATTATGTATGAGGTCAATTTTTTTTTATTGGAGTTAAAATTAACGTAGATATATGACCGAACCTAACCAACCCTACCTAACCTAACCTAACCTATCTTTATAGGTTAGGTTAGGTTAGGTAGCCAAAAAAGTTAGGTTAGGTTAGGTTAGGTAGGTTAGGTAGTCGAAAACACATTAATTCATGAAAACTTGGCTTATTAGGCAAATCAGGCCTTGCATATTAGGCTGAGAAGTGCGTTCTGGCTACTAGGTACGACATATATATATATATATATATATATATATATATATATATATATATATATATATATATATATATATATATATATATATATATATATATATGACAATGTCAGACCACGGAGGAAAATGAAACAGGAATTTCCTTAAGTACTTTCGTATATTAAATACATCTTCAGAAGGAAGATTCCTTCTGAAGATGTATTTAATATACGAAAGTACTTAAGGAAATTCCTATTTCATTTTCCTCCGTGGTCTGACATTGTCACATTCCTAATCACGTGTTTATTTTCGTGATATACATATATATATATATATATATATATATATATATATATATATATATATATATATATATATATATATATATATATATATATATATATATATTTATATATATTTATATATATATTTATATATATATATATATATATATATATATATATTTATATATATTTATATATATATATATACATATATATATATTTATTTTTTATTTTATTTATTTATTTTTTAAAAATATGTTATATTTATAAATATGTATGTATATTTAAATATTGATATATACCTGAGGGTCCAGGAGGCCATCTGTGTCCCCTCAGATGGTCTCCCTTATCACAGTCTATGGGTGTGTGTGAGTGCCCCTGTGAGTGTTCGGGTGAGGGTGTGTGTGTGTGTGTGAGTGTCCGGGTTTGTGTGAGGTTTGGTTCCAGGAAACATCCTTCCCCTTGCCCTCCCCATATCTCCTCCCTTATTCCCACCGTGGGTTCGAATCCCAGGTGATTAGACCTGCCGTAAGTCCATGGATCCAAGGTATCCATCCGTGGGCCCAACGGATTTCACCCCTTCCCCACTTTCCAAGGGCCAGGTCAATTCCAGCTATCCAGGAAACCTGTCGAAACAGAGGCAGCTACAGGAGGGGACACACAAATATTTGTGCCCTGCAGTTACACACCCGTTCCGACAGGCTCGATCGCAATCTATCCAGATGAGAACACGTTCTCTTCCGACTAGACCACGCTGGAGTCGCTGTATGTCCCAAATTTGGTTCCTTTATTTATAGTTAGTATTTTTGGTGTATTAATTGATTTGTTTAAAAAATGTTAATGACTTAGGTAGAGTGATTTAGGGAGTTGGCGGGGAGGTCGGGTTGTGTGTGTAGTGGATTGTACGAGATCGTGGTTTGTTAGTATTTATCTAGTTGTGTTCACCTAGTTGTGCTTGCGAGGGTTGAGCTCTGCTCTTTCGGCCCGCCTCTCAACTGAAAATCAATCAATTATTAATAACTAATAAAAAAAAAATCCAAACACACACAGACACACACACACACCCAGGAAGCAGCCCGCAACAGCTGTCTAACGCTCATTTACATATTTACTGCTAAGTAACAGAGGGCATCAGAATGATAGAAACTCTGCTGATTTCCGTTGGTGCCATCACCGGGGGATCGAATGAGCTAGGATTACGAGTCGGGAGCGACGTCCACTCAGCAATAAAGCCCCCTAGTTTGTGTATTAGTGCAAAAGATAATTTGGGAGAGGTTAAGGGAAAGGAATGACGTTTGGTGGCCTTGAAAGCTCTGGAAGGGAGGGGAGTTGCCAGTTATGAATTAAAATTGTTATTTTTTTAAGATAGGATATATATGCAAAAGACGTTGCGAGATATAGTAAGAAAAGTGTTTCTGACTGAAGTTAGGTACTGTGTGATTGACTTGTATGTTAGGAAAAAGAATATTTATTAGAAACTTCGATAATCTTTAGAAATGTTTCTTCGCAAATAGTTGCAAATTATTGTGTGAAAAGCCTATGGTTACTGTACCTTAAACAAACACTC